>NW_020956190.1:18436-88434 GCF_003031625.1 Empidonax traillii
AAAGGAAGTGGATTTATAAACAGGAGTTCAAGCAACAACAAGGAATGGCTTCAGTGCAGGAAGCTATGGTAAATAGGAATGGCTGGGCTTGCTCAGAACTGTGGGAAACATTAACAAAGGCATAAAAAGCTGAAGAATTTTATTAATTTAAACATTTTAAGCATAGCATTTTCAAACTTGTAAAGATTGGGGTTTTTTCTGATATATGGATAAAATATTTTCTTTCAATCCTACCCACTATTTAGTCTCCCTTTTCGGTTGAACATCTGGATATATTCCCTATGTAGCTACTCACTCTGTAGAAGACACCCACTTTTATTTGTTTCATAGCTTTTGTCAGACTAAAACTGTCTTCCTAACATTAAGCAGGTATGAAGGCTCACAGTCTTCAGTATGAAGTCAATATACTTTAATATATGAGCCTAAAGTTAAACAAGTCTTAAGATTATTTCCTAAATATGGAAGCTTTTCCTAATTGGGGCCTTAGAATAGCACTGGTGATCTTTAAAGCAGTAGAAAGGTACTCAACTAATATTTGAAGCATTGCAATTAACAAATTAAAACACTGTTAATGCTTCGCAGACACATTTTATCTTTTATCATACTCTTTTGAGTACTATTTCTAAGGGTTGGAAATGTAAGCTAGATTTTCATAAAGACTTTCAAATGGCCATACCAGTAACCTTTGGTCTCAAGTAGAATTGTTTCTTCCCGTCCTCAGACTCTCCATGAGGATCAAGATAAGAAGTGGTGGTTTTATGAGTAGAGACTTTCAGGGAGGTTAAACTGACTTTGGTCCTTGTGACTCCGAATTTGAAGCTCCTATCCCAGAAGACAAAAAGCCACACAATCATGGCTGCTACTGCCATGCTGTTAAATTAGTTGATTTTTGAATAAAAACTCCCAGGAGCTGGGATGGTTTTGATGTGCCTATGCTCTTACAGCTCTCATGCAAGATAGCCCTTGTGGACTGCTTTGTTTTAATTTCAGCTTGAACATTCATGTGATTCTTGCTTTAGTTTTTGTAGCACTCCACTTTGGGCTCTAGATGGGATACACAGGTGTGTTGACCACTTTTGCAAACAGAATACTGACTGTTGGCAAGCCACAGGACCACCTTAATGTAGCCTTGTACCTTTTTGTACCATCTTGCCAGACTGTTTAAGTGGAGTGGTAAATGCAGTAATGTGTTCTCTCGAGACATTAACATTTCTGGATTCATGGCATAATTTGACAGGATCCAGATGCCAAATATGTATTTTTCCAGTGCTGTTGCCTTGAGGCATATCAGGCTCCAGATTTTTAAGGTGCAGTAGGGAAGCTAAATAACATTCTCTGTTGAGCCAAAATTTGGCAACTGGAGTTTGAAAAGATGGGAAGACCTAAATGGCAAGACCTGGAGGGATTCAGAGTCAGATTTTCAGAGCATCCTGGTATTGATTCTCACAGTAGCCACCGACAGACGCGTGCAGATCCCCGCTGCTTCTTTATTTAGGCATTGTGCTTCCGGTGCCCAACATCCACAAGTTACTTGGCCACTAAATCTGTCTCTCCTTCGGCTGCACGAGGAGAATGAAGATTGGGTACCGGTTTATACACTTTTTTTTTTTTTTTTTTTTTTTTTTTTTTTTTTTATCTATTTGGATATACGAATGTGGGGACCAGAATTAAAACAAGGCAGGAGCTCAGCACCGCTAGCCTTTCACTTCTTAGCAGCGCGGCGTATGGCTCCCGCCGTCTCAAACTCCCAGCCCCGGAGCGGGGATGCTGCCCCTCCGCCGCCCGGCGCACCGCAGGCCCGGCCCCACCGCCTTCGGAGACCACCCCGCCCATGAGTGCCGGGGAAATCTCGCTGCGAAGTGGGGTGGAGCCCGGCCGAGCACCCTCGAGGCGGGCAGGCAAGCGAGGGAGCGCCGGTGCCGAGCCGGGGCGGGCCGCGACTCCCCCGCCGGAGCCGAGCGGGGAAACTCCCGCCGCCGCCGGGCTCCGCCGCCGCTGGCACAGCGCATGTGCGGGGGCTCCTGCTCCTGCCTCCGCGCCGCTCCTCGCACCCTCCCGCCCTCCCTTCCTCTCTGCCGCCCTCCCTCTCTCTCTCTCCCTCCCTCCCTTCCTCCCTCCCTGCCTGCCCGCCTGCCTGCCGCCGCCTCCCTCCCTCTCCCCGCCGGCTGGGTGCTGAAGTTGGGCGGATGGCAGCGAACCAGCTGCGCTAGGGACGAGCCGCACCAGTCCTTCCCGGGATCGCTCAGCGCCAACTGCACGCAGCCGGGCGGGGGTGGGTAAGGCGCTCCGCGCTTAATTCAGCCTGTACCGTGATAAACGGCATCAAAATGTCTGCTTTATAGTGATGCCAAGGGTGTGTATGTGGGGAAAAAAACTATACCGACTGCGGGGGGTGGGGGGAGGGGAAGAGATAGAGGGGAGGCGAGAGGATGGATGGATGGATGGATGGATGGATGGATGGATGGATGGATGGATGGATGGATGGATGGATGGATGGATGACGGTAGAGTTCAACAGAAAATGCGTTTGCCGGGGGAACCGGCTTCGTGTCAGCATGCGTGTGTAACAAGGGGCGGCTGCGGCGCCGAGGCTGCAAGGTGGAGTGTGAGAGTGTGTGTATGTATGTGTGTGTGTGTGTGTGTGTGCGTATGCGTGTGTGTGTCCTGCCCGCGATGCACAAAGGGGTGGGGAGAGGTGCCGCCGGGCTCTGCCCGCTCCCCCTATCTCCGTCGCCCTCCGGTTTGCGTTGGGGGTGCCGCGGCTCCGCCGGGCGATGCCACGGGGCATCCTCCGCACCGGGCGATGCTGCCCAGCCTGGGGAGGGGAAGGGACTGGGCCGCCTCCGGGGAAGCCGGGGGCAAGGTGTGACAGCCGTCAGCTCGAAGGCGAGGCAGCGCTCCTGCTGTCTTTCCTCTTGACCTTCCCCTCCTTGTAACGTGGGTCTGCTTGGCGCGGAGGGAGGAGGTGTAATTATTATTATTATTATTATCGTCGTTGTTGTATTTCAGTCCGAGGAGACGGCGGAAGGTGAGAGTGAACAAGCGAGTCGTTGCTCTAAGATCAGGAGTTGCTTTTCCATCCCTCCCTCCGCCGGCCCCCTTTCTCGGCTGCTCCCCCGGGCCGGCCCGGACGGGGGCCGGGGAGCCCCCGCGGGCATCGTCCGCGCCGCCCAGCGCGGCGCCCGGGCGGCACCCAGCCTCCCCCGCCCGCCGAACCCTGCGGCACCGCCATCCCTCTGCCCCGGCCTCCTTCCCGCCCCTCCCTTGCATATGTCGCGGGAGGCGGGCGGGGGGCCCCAGGAGGAGCAGGTGGCCGGGCGCGGGGATGCTCCCGGCGGGCCAGAGGATCCCCGGCGGGCCAGGGGATACTCCCGGTCCCCCGGCGCCAAGCAGTGCGGGACAGCGCTGGGACAGCGCGGGTGCGGCGGCACGGCCCCGAGCGGCGCGGGGCTTCCCCTGCGCTTCTCGGGAAAACACCCGCTGCCGCGGCTCCCGGTGCGGGGGGAGATGCGGTACCGCTGCCCAGCGCCCGAGACCCGCCTTGTGCTGCTCCTGCGGGTCTGCGCGTCTCCTCGGGGTGAAACCGCCCGCAATTAAAAAAACCGAGGTTGTCTCGCTTACTCGGCTGCGAACCCAATTCATCGCTACCTCCTCTTGTTGATTTAGAGGGAAACATTATCGCGCTGTCAGGGCTTAGACTCGGCAGGGCAGGGGTAAAATGTACAGGTTTCGGTATTTGGTTTCTTCGTTTCTGTATCTGGATTTTCACCAACGTGTGTCATAGGTTTGCAGCCAGATGGTTTTGCAAAATGGATGAAATCCAAAATACCCTGCTAGGTGAATGTAAGATACATATTGTCTGGCAACACTATTATGGGTAACAGGTGAAAAATAGCTTTCTACAAATGTAATATTCATGCATTGCAAATGTGGGGAGTTCTATAAAAGAAGTTGATTCTTTATCACATCAGTGGATGCTAGTCTCATCATTCTTACATAAATCACTGGGGAATTTTCCCGTGGCACAAGCCATTTAGCCAGACAAACTATTTAACCTTTGTCAAGAAACAGTGTTACACACTGTTATCATCGTTATCAAATACATATTTTTATTTGAGTTCATACCCAGAAAAAGTGAAGTCCTAATAAAAGATACATGAGCCCCACCCCAGTAAGTTTCTGTCCTGAGACGTGAATGCTGTGATACGCACAACTACTTACCTCCCTAAAATAATGCAAGCGTTAAAGCATTTAAATGCCTTTCTCCATCAGGGCTTTAGATCCTTTTAAGTAGCCAAAATAAGAACATAATTTCATTAAAAGCGTATGATCAAATAAATTGCTATAGTGAGTTGAACATCCAGTCCAATATCCTGGCTCTGACTACAGTCATTAGCAGTTGCTGAAGGGAGAAAAATGTAAGAAACAGTATTGGCATACAGTGATCTTTTCCTGGTATACTCTTTCAAATGTTCTTTTCAAGAACCTGCTGCCTTAGCTTTCATATGTGACAAGCAGCACATACTCTATCTGTATAAAGTGCTAGGAGTGTCCTCTCACACCAGAGCAGGCACAGCACTGACAGATCAAGTCCCTTCATTTTACCTAACACAGAGCCGAGAGGTCTGCCTAGGGGTGTAAAACTATAATCAGCCCTGGATCGTAATGTTGAAATCTACAGATAAGAATAGTAATTCTTTTTCTTGTTATGCAACCTGGACACTTATGCACAAATAATTGCCTTGAACCCATGAACTCATTTCAAGAAGGGTACTGAAAAGCTGTCTGCTGAAAAACGACTCCCTGCACTATTGATTTGAATTGAAATCTGACTGACAGCTTGGTGAAAAATTCCCTATCCCAATCCAGTTTTCTACCTACCCTGAAAAGAAGATAAAATGTTTTATTCTTAACACAATTCTCCTTTTTTAATAAATACACTAAATACAGAATGCAAGCTATAAATCAAGGGACATGTAGCTATGAACTCTGTACATTTGAATTAGCATCACTTCTAATTTTTCTGTGTAATGTTCATTGTAAGGATGTGCATATTGAATAACATGTATGGTTTCAAAAGTAAAGTTTAAATGTCCCGGGAAATCTAACTGATTTGTAAGGAGCTGTGACACAAGATCTTCTCCCCAAGAGTACTCCTGTGTTCCAATCCTGTTTGAGGAGGTATTGATCAGACCAATACTGCAGAAAACTTCCCTGATCTTACTGGTAGCTGCCCTTTGGTTTCCTCACAAGAATAATAGAGGAGTAACAGACCAGAGAACTACAAAAGTGCAACCCGAACCCAAAGACCCAGAAGTTCTCACAGTTTGAAATCAGCAGTAGACACAACCTGGAACAATATAATCCACAGCAGAGTGTGTTTAAGTGGAGAAGGGTAGAAGCCCACAAGTTGTAAAATTCTTCACAAAAAATAAAATGCTGGAAACTCAGATGCATTAATCCTCATCTGCCAAAAGACTGAAAGAAGAGGCTGAGTGATATTGTTATGGGGACAGGGTAGGAGGAATGTCAGCCAATTTTGGACTTTCTCAAACTAAACGTGAGAATGATTTTTCACTCATAAGTGGTGTATATGTGTGTGTGTATATGGCAAACTATATATATATATATGGTATATACATTTTTCTTCACTAAAAATACATTATTTTAAATAAATTTTACAATCCTAGTACATTTAAATAGCACTTTCTTAGTTATATGCTTTATATGCATGCCTTTAAGTATGAAACATATGGAGTATGAATATGCCAGAAGTATGCTAAGTGAAACAGTATTAGCTCTCACAGAGATGTTTATCACAGTTCCGTTAGCGCCCTCCTGATCATGTCTTCATGATGTCAGGGATTTATTTTGCATTTGTACCTAGGTTTCAGCTTTTTTAATGAAAAATATATCCCCACCATACTTGTAGTGCTTATGGTGTGAATACAGGATGAGGTTTCTAAGAACATAAAATGCACATGCTAATTGGCTTGAGCTAAAATGAGTTAAAAATTAAATCCTTCAAGAAATTCAGCATTTCTGTTGACATACTTTTTGTTCTAAGTAGTCTTAATAATGAAATAACGTAATCAAACTTTCCATACTGTTAATTAATTAAAAGCTTGCTCATAGGGTGTAAAAACAAATTAATAGATTAAGTTGTAATTAAGTTTATCTATTCATGGTTATAGCTAATGGCTGTGGCTATACAGGCTGTAAATAGAATTGTGTGAATAGCTTTGCTGCTGACTCCTGGGAGTCTACTGCACCCTTCAAAGGAGCCCAGCCCTTCTGCTTGGCACCTCTGCAAATCTTGGTTACAATGGGTCTGAGGTAGGGAGCTGCATGCACATCTCAATTCAATTATCCGGAAAGTTAAGCATTTCAGAGAAGTCTTTTCTGCAAAGATTCTGTGTCTCAAGTTGAAGTCAGGTATTTGTTCTCGAAAGCTGTCCCTTGACATTGCTGCTGTCTCTAGCATGCACAAAGGAAGCAGCCAAGCAACATAACTGTGGCAGGAACGTGGGGGAATGCTTAAAGCACACAAACAGATGAACTTGGCATCTGCCCAGCCACCGTGTAACTTGTGCCTCAACCAAACCAACATAAGGGCTTGATTCCCTGGTGTGCTTTATCTGCTTTGCACTGCCCCAGTGATGCAAAATAGATGTAAACTCAATTTAAATGACTTGTGTGCTTTCCATAATTTGTGTTGTTCTGGCATATTAGTGAATTGGTGCTTAAATAAAAGTATTGTATTCAATTTCAGATTGATTCTATCATATCTTCATAAAAATTTTGAATGATATCTTTGTCTTTAAGTTCCTTGTTTATAAAATATAAACTAAGCGCTTCTTAATTTTCATACAGCCAAAATTTTCACACATTATTTACTTTATAATCAAATGGCTGTAAATTCTAAGAAATCAGAAAAATTCTAGATAGAATGTATGTGGAGAATTACAGGTAGGGAGATAGAACAGAAAGAAAACTTAATAAAGTCTTAAATCCTACAGCCAAGCATTAAAGACACTCACACATCTTAAACACTACATCTGCACTGCATAATCCTTTTCCATACTAAAATAGTGAGTGATATATAGTTTAGGTTCTTCAGTGAGAAAGGGATAAATTAGAGAATGATGCATTAACACAGCTGTGTACCTTCTGCTACCAAAGCAGCTTCATTTAAATCAGTTTGGCTGCTTTCTACAGTGATTGCTGTGCTTGCTGAAATATGACAGACTTCACAAGCTAGACCACTCTATATAGCCCAACTCTGTACATACGGACTAGTAGAAAGTATGTCAGAGTAACGCTGTCTATAAAAGGAGACGGCCACACTGTCTCAGCTCCCTGATATAAGTCAATTGATTATGCCACCTTGCTCTGTAATTTTAGCTATGTACAAGTCGAAGCAACACTTGATCTTATTTTGTTTTATTAAGGCTAATTATGATTTGGGTAGTTTTGTTGTTCTGTGGTATACTGTAACAATGGCTTAATTTATCAGCAACTCATGTCAGTTACAGTAAAATAATCCTATGAGAGAAAGCATTTAAACCCCAGGAAGCATGGATGAAGGCTGACATAGTATCATTAGCACGACGCTTTTATGCCTGCTCCCAAGGCCAGGTTGGGTGGGGCTTTGAGCAACCTGGCAGGCAGGTTGGAACTAGATGATAGGTCTATTCCAACCCAAACGATTCCATTATTCTGTGATTCTGATACTGTAATCCAGACAGCTTTCAAGAGAGAGATCTCAGAACAGAGCACCCCAAGAGGCAATGTGTCCTAGGCACATCGCAACCATGGCAAGGATGGAATGCCCTAGATTTTTCACAGTACCACTGGCTGCTTAGTATCACTATATACATGCTGGTCTCACAAAAGCTTAAATTAAAGGGAAATCATAGAATGATTTGGGCTGGAAGGGACACTACATATAATTTAGTTGCAACGCCCCTGCCACACACAGGAACACATTCCATTAGACCAGGTTGCTCAAAGCCCCATCCAACCTGACCTTGAACACTTCCAGGGTTGGAGCATCCCCAGTTTCTCTGGCAACTCGTTCCAGTGCCTCACTAGCCTCATAGTGAAGAAATGCATAGTAAATTTTTAGTACCATTGTTACTGTTTATTATTTATGTAATGAAAGCAACCTTCTGAAGTAAGGAATTTCTTATCAAATCCACCTTACTCTGACAGCACTGCAGACAGCACATGCTTTCTGATATTCACATTGCACCAAACCTTTGGGTGGTCTAGATGCTGCTATCTTAATGATTTGCATCGTATGAAAATTGGGAACAGTGAGTAATAACCTCCTATACAAGGGCTTCACAAGTAGCCTTGTTTCAATTAATGTAGGTGGGAAGGGTCATCCTAATTACTCAGTGTCCAAAAGATACTTTTATTTCCAAGTCTTATTATCTTCGGAAACTACAAAGTTCTAAAATATTAATCAGATACTTCCTAGCTTTTAAGAAGGGTTTGGGAAGAGAGGAGTGAGATGTAGAAGTTATTTTTTTATCGTTCACATAGAATGGTTTAAAAATATATCTGATTTGCTGTAATGCAGTTGTCATATAAAGGTCTGATAATCTAATTGATACAGCTTGATATATCTGATAATCTGGTAACTGGAGTCTAATGTGTAGCATTTTTTTTCACTATTGTATGCATTGTATTTTTCCAAATATTTTTTCTAACAATTAGTGACCCTCACAATGTAAAAAAATTCAGATGATATTAATAATCCAAGTCTCAGTGGTTTGGTAAGCACTGTCCTGACCAGAATAAAAAAGGATATTTTCAAATTCTTTGATTATTTGATATGTAGAATTAAGTCATAGAGCAACCACAAAAAATTAAGTACTTGTGTGGTGAGAATCTTGAAAAGGATAGAGGGAATACCTCTACCCAGTGTATGAAGCTACTTTGTAAATTGTGAAGTTATGAAGGTGGCAGCTTTGAGGGGCTAGTTCATGTAGGACTTTGCACTGATCAGTGATTCAGTATACAGAAATCTGACTATTTATTGGATTTGTCCTGAGCTCTCCTTCCAGAGGACCGTCCTGTATGCAGTGTTAGTCTCAAAGCCGGTGCCTCCACTGCTAATTGCAGTCTAGGATAGAGATATCTGACAAAGGTTAGACACTTGAAAAATTTAGTTAAAACAGCACTGAGCCCTGTCCAAGAGAATTACCATGTTTTACCTCTACTGTCTGTGTGTCCTGCATTATAGACTACTCCGAAACTGAGAAATACACTCCTGAAATTTTTCTATTTTTAATGTAAATAGCTCTTGAGGGCATTTACCATGAAATGAGTTCCATATGCTTTCAAGCACTTTCTTAGCAATTCTTAAACCTTCTTCAATTGATGAATAACCATCTTCATCTGAGGACATCACAACTGTTGTTTCAATAGCAGTTTCAATAGCAGTCAATGAAAAATGCAGAAGTCACATGGCTTTCATGTGTCTAAGATTTTGGCATTATGTAGCTAAGGTAGCACAACTCTTGTGGGTACAGGATTGCACCGAGTATTTCTTCTAGTTGCCATGACTCTCAGTTTTTGTTAAGAGTCTCATGTTATGTCTCTGCAAACTAATAGAAGCCTGAGCTTGTGTACCAGAACTTGATCGCTTATGTACTGAATTGTTAGAATGGTTCCAGAGCTGACTGGAAAGTTATCACATTCCAGGGATCATTACCAGTAAAATGCTGATATGGGACTGTTCTATCCTGTTACACACAGCAGGTCAGTCTAATCGTATGAATGTAACTGAATTGGTCATTTAGCCTCAGGGCCAGAGAACAAGCCCTGGAATTGTTTAGCTTTCCAGTACAGACACATCACATCTCTTCAGGAAGGCTTCTGCCTCTGGCCTGCATTCTTTCTTCTTAGGCATATGATATTAGCCAAAGTAAATCCCTGTTTGCTGGGATTTACTTAACAATGGGTCTTAAGATCATCTTAAGTCCATGTTAGCTCATGTTGTTCCTTTGATATTCACCTACCACAAATAATAACACTGTTAATTTTTATGGTTCCTTCTCTTTTGTTCACAGCAGAGGAGAAGGTTGTCAAGTTGTATAAATGAACATTTTCCTGAAGGATCTAGTAACACACCTGCTTAATAATGATTCCTCGTCTTTAATTTCAGATCAAGATTTATCAGCTTTTAATGCATTTAATGTTCATCATGTTAATTGTTATCATGTTTATTCTACAAGCCCAATGTTTTGTGTACTAACAGAAGTCAACATATTTATATTGACGATACCATCAAGTTGGCAGTCTTATGTGAAGTATTAATTTAACCGATACCCATCTCAAATATATATAGTTTTTAAAATTATATTTAGTATAACTCATATTGAATGGCTTTAAT
Organism: Empidonax traillii; assembly: GCF_003031625.1. Lineage (NCBI taxonomy): Eukaryota > Metazoa > Chordata > Aves > Passeriformes > Tyrannidae > Empidonax > Empidonax traillii. The sequence goes on from NW_020956190.1 coordinate 28,841, forward strand.
TATATCAAATTCATTCAAGTCCTTCATATGTTTATTACTAATAATATACTGTCAGATCTCTGGGTTGAGGTGGTTATGATTAATGTTCAATATTTATTTCTTTCATACAGAACAGGAGAGAGAATTGTCCAAGCATATTCATAAAGAAAGTGTAAAGTTTAGGAAAGGTGAGTGGCTTATATCTGTATGTGCACTAGGTAACAGGAAAATTGTAAACCTTATATGACTCCTGCTGAGCATTTTTCTTGGTCAGGCATATAGTGCTGTGACAAACATTGTGACCTGGTTTTATACAATGTGACATTTCAGGAACTTTTAAGAAGTAGAGAATACAATTGTTCAAAACAATAAGAAAGGAGGGGACTAGCCTTTATATTCTTATTATTATCCTGAGAATCTAATAATTTAGTAAGCATTGAGAACAAATAAATAACACATAATGAAAAGGCTGTTCCAGTCCTTCCAGATTTTTGGCATTTAGACCTAGTAAGGGCTTTGAGATAATTGTTTCATCGTGCTGTCTTTTTTACAAGCTCACTTTTCAAGCAACCACATCACCTTTGCATGTTGAGAAAACAGCACTGCTATTTCACAGAAAAGAAATACAGATACATATCAATTAAATAATTACAAGATTCCACATTAAAATAGCAGCACATGCAGAAATTAAATATGCAGGGCATAATTCTTGTTGATTTCTAGGGTCAAAAGTTAACATTCTTGTCTCCTATTCCACATAAAAGCTTCCCTTTTACCAAAGTAATGCTCAATATGAAACATCAGAGAGAGCGTAAGATCCAGAAAATCTCCAGATCAAAAAAATCTCCTGGACAAAAATGGGAATTTGGAGTTTAGTCAAAGTCAATCTTTCTGATCAAGTATTCTTACTTATTTGAGGATGACCACAGTAAAACCTCTCCAATATAGCTACACTGCTCCTTTGAATGTGTAACTGAATAGCAATATGATATTAGTTAGGGCCATGTTAGAAAAAAAAAATCCTCAGTAAGCAAAAGACTGCAAAAACATGAGGACTTGATGGTTGAGCAATGTAGTCCTACATTTAAAAAAAAAAAAAAAACCACAATTAAAAGGAGAAAATGGAAGTGTGTAGCAAATAGCATGATACCTTCTGCATATATCTCCTGACATTCAGCTCATCAGTTCTTTAAAACCACAGTGAGAGAACACATATGTGGGTTGTGACATAAGTTGCCACCAGTCATCTCCTCCAGTAAATTTGCTGTGAAGTATGCTGATGGCCCAAGTAAATGCAATGTAGTTTATTTCATAACGAAAAGGAGTCTCTGTGTGTCCCTCAAAAGATGGGAGACAGATCTCCTTGAATTCAAGAAAATATGGTCTAAAACAGCTTTAATTTTAAGAAGACTAAATTTATCTGAAAGTGTAATTTATTGCAGATCCAGGTGCAGATGGGAGACAGTTGGTTTAAGGTTCATAGGGTTTTAAGACTCCAAATAATTGAATTGCTATTAACGTTTCAGGCATTTTTCCATGAAGTTGGATGGACTTCTATGGCAGCAGCTATTCTTATGTGCAATGCTAGCCATCAGTCACATTTCAAACGAGATTGAAAGGCTCTAACTAGGTTCTGCTAAGTAGAAACTGATCTGCTGGACAGTGAGATCACAGGCAACAAAGGACTGAATGCCAGAGCCACCTTGATTTTGACTATACTGTATTTCATGAGGTACTAAATCATCTAAAGACAGTATTTTATGTTTTCAAACCAAGTTGGGTACTTTTCATAGCAGACTGCCTTTTTTATTTGTTTGTTTCTGTGTTAAACCCCAAGCTATTTAGGTGAGAGACTGTTTTAAATTGTGCTACAGTCCTGTCCTCTAAGGTACAAAGTGTATCCAGCAGAGTGCCAAGCAAATCAACTGCTATCAAACCGGGCAGGCAGCGTGTCCTCAGCAGTGCTCTAGACTAAACTGCTATTCATTAGTATGGCCAATTCCAGCAGGTACGTTAGTAGCAGTTTTAGGAACACTGGAAAATAGGAACATGGGCTGGGGGGAACACCCTGGTTAATCGAATCCCAAACTCTATCTATCAACCAGTTCTTACCTTTCCTTCTTTTTTTGGATCAAGTTGACATTAAAAGCAGGAAGTTCTTTTGTTTTGTTTTGTTTTGGGGTTTTTTTGTTTGCTTGTTTTGGTTGGTTGGTTGGTTTGGTTTTTGTTTTGGGTGTTTGTTTGTTTTGGGGTTTCTTTTACATCAGCTTTTACCCAGGGACTATTCCAGAGCTCCTGTTGAAAACCCTTTTCTCATTTCCAGCCACAGTCATTCAAAGACGACTTATTCTCCGTTTGCTCTTGTGCAATGATCCATATTAAATTGTTCTTCCTCCCTTTCATTTGTCCACCTGACATACTCATCTCTCTCCCCTTTAAATATTTGTCCCAGAAATGCTCTAGATCAAATGGACATCAGAAGATGAAGAGAACACTCAGAATGCAAAATCTGTATCTTGTGAAACAAGGTGGCTCGAACGTCATGACAACAGCACTACTCCCAACCATAGAATCCCTCCTCCAGCCTTTTCTCTTTATCCTTGGAGCTCCCTGGAGTATGAATGCAGTAGGCTGTGTGATTACTCCATGAGCATTCTCTCACTCCTGTTTACCAAAAGGGGATCCCTTGCTAAGGAGTATTCAAGGAAATCTTGTGCTGCTTGAGTTTTAGTGCTATGACACAATACGATCCTCACCGTGCATAGTGGCAGCAAAACACGTGAGATTGTATGCATAGGAAAAGAGTCACCACAAACTTTGAGGGAGCATAAAGGGTCCTTTTTTTTCCCTCCGTCATCCAAATACATTTCCATGTTGATTTGGATACAGGAAAGCTTCGGTATGAGTATAATTTCTCTTTTCAGACAAAGTGGCTCTTTCAGGAAACTCATCTATGTTATTTGTAAGTGCTTCTCAATCTTGGTATCTTCTACGGCTAAATAAATATGTAAAATATTAGTCTAGACATATAGTGGTCTAGAAGAGAACGGCTTCTGCAATAACAACTATGTTGCAAGTAATTGGTTCACCTACGTGAGATTGCACAGGACTAACAAAAATGTCATCATTTTGATTTGTTGTTGCATGACTCACCTTCTAAAGAAAAGTCAAATCGCAAGTGAAAATTAAACATTTGTCAAGGAAATGAAGAGTCTGGGCAACTAGGATGAACTGGTGATTGTTGATGATTGTTCTTAGACTTAGTTCTGTTATGCTGACCCTCTTGCTGACACTTGAATGTGTTTAGGACATTCTTAACCTTCTTTAGGAGGGGTTTGCATTCACATCTAAAAAGTTGTCTTTAGACCCAAGAAGAGGTTTGAACTGACAATAACCATGCCATATCCTTTATTCCGCTTGTTATCATCCTCCCTGTTACTATACACTATGAAAAATAGCCCTGTCTCAGGACAGGCACTTCACTAGGAAACAAAATAAGGCTATGCCCAAACCCCAGTCCCCTGATCAGAAGCAGCCACTACCCTGAGGTTGTAGGTACGCACACACCATTTGTTAAAGGCTAGTCTGGTACTCAGACAGCCCAACAAATGTGGGGACAACACTGAGTTGGCCTGGCTGCCCAAGTGATAAGCACTTAACTTTTGAGTGTCCAGTGGATGATCCTCCATCAGTCACTGTGCATCCCACCCAGACCTGAGTGCCTAAGCTTTCCTGTCTCTGGTGCTGTTGTTACACCACACAGGCACAAGAAATCTTGTCATCTTGTTCACAGGAGAGCAAAGGGGACTGGCCATGTGAACTTGCCATGCTTACAGCTGGCAGGGACTTCTGATTTTTTCCCACTTGTAAGCAAATCTTCTCAAAGATAGACAGAACGTTTCCACAGCATAAACTTATTCTTTCTAGGATTCTAATCTGCAACTCCCCAAAATGAAAATTTCAGGTGTGGATTTAGAGGAATTACTGTTAGCAAGAATTTCTAACCTTTGTCAGTCTTTCTCCAGAAGTCATGGGTCATGACACAATTATAGCAATAAGGCTGAGATTAAAGTGAAGCCAGAGTAATAAAATTCCAGAAGTTTTGAGATGTTTAGATTGTCTTTTTGAAGCATCTATAACTTTTTCCAAAATATTAATGAGAATGGGAAGGTTAGAAATAGATCTACAGTGGTATAGAGGGTCTGTGGCTAGGGATGGTTTCTGACGGTAAGAACAAACATATACTTTCTTAGACTGTTTGGTGCTACTTCATCCTAAAAGATGGAATAAAAAATATTCTGCATGAAAATATCATAATACTTGCCTACATGTCTGTCCCAGTGAGGAAACATGTTAGTTCAAATCAGTAATTGCAAGGAAGAATTTCTTCCAACATTTCCTTACAGTGAAATGATAAACATGAACACAGGCATTCACCATAGCAAAAAATCTGCAAAATCTTACTTTGTGACCAGATATGCAGGTGGTTCAATTTAATTCTCACTAGTTCTTTCCACAAATCTAAAAAAAAAAAAAAAAAAAAAAAATCCTTGAAGGAAGAAGTGCTTGAGTCAGCTCCACAGAGAACAGAAGTTTATCCTATTCACAAAGTGGCATGAATCTTCTATTGAGATGCTAAGTGTTGTTTCATTGCCTTCCATACATCCTTTCCATAAGATATAAAGAACTTTTTATGCCACATTTTTATTCACTCTGAGTTTTTTGCCCCTGGCTCACCAGCTGTTTCCTTTCTTACATCCTGAGGCAAGAACTGCTGAACTTGGGGAGCAAGAAGACTGAATTATTGACAGGGATGGTCTAGTGGACAATTTTAGAGAGTGTGTACATTGCAGAATTGGTTATCCAGATCTTCCAGGTAAAGGGACAAACCTCAAGAGCAGAAGTAATAACCAGCACAGACTGAGAAAACACAGAGATGTTAAAAAAGACCTTTAAAGAGAGAAAGGGTGAGAAATAGGCATAATAGACAGTGATACTGTAATGGTAGATAGCAATGAAGGGTACTTAGTGATGAGTCTGGAAGTTAGTGAAGAGTTAGTGAAGAAAAAAGGAAATTAGTAAAGAACAAGTGGATTATATGGCTGCAGTGATAAAGTCTTGGAAGTATGGAATGGGAGAGCAAGACACTGAAAAATTAAAGGTCAGAGGCAGAGAGAGGCTTTTTGCTATTAAAATGGAGAGAAAAGAGAGATTTTAGCAAACTGAACAGTATTTCATGACAGTTGAGATTATAAATGAAGTAGAGGGGAGTTGATGGCAAACACTTGAGTTTAACAGGTTGGCATCAAAGTAATTTTAAACATTATGGTACACAACAGAGAGGAAAATTTGGAGAGGAGATAAAGATGTTTTTTCTCTATACAGTGAATTTAAATTTCCAGTGCATCATCAAGGAGAAGAAAGCCATTCACTGGTGAGTGAGAGGCTGCAAAGAGGAAGATTTCACCAACAGTAATGATGCCGAGTGCCAGTGTAGAGTTAAGCAGTAAGGGAATGTGTTATGGGAAAAAGAAATCTACCATTAAAGAGCTAGAAAACGGAGCAGGAGATGCTGAAGAACTTTATAGGAAGGTCTAAGGAGAACAAAAGAAATGTATTATAATTGCTTTTTAAAATAAAAGCTGATTTCTAATAGCCTTTGATTATTAGAAGATGTTTGTAGCATTTGAGTAATTCAGTCTTACAAGGAGAAGTTTGTTCAGCTTGATTATTGATAAAGATATTACACAAGTCCTGCTTCAAAAAAAGAAGTGTTCAAAAATAAAATAATTGCTCTATATGCAGTACATAGTGGCATATGGGCAACACCAGAACAACAACAAAAACCCATATTAAACCAAGGTTTTCTTTTCCTATCTGCAACTAGAATGTCTTCCTGAAACACTCAAAACTATGTGCTATACAACAAAATTGTCTTGATCTGGAGGTAACAGGAGATAAGAACTAACAATTAGATAATGCTTCTATTCCTGCTACTCCTTTCTGACCCTACACCATGGTAAAACAGTTCTGGCAAAGCATGAGCAGACAATCTTGGAAAGAAAGAGGATCAGGTTTCCCAAAGCTGTTCTTTCATTATGTCTAGAGATCTGCACATGAAGAAAAAGAAGATAGACAACATCTGATAGCAGTGAAAGCTCATGCTATTTGCTTTATGTGGCAAATCTACTGGAGGCCTTTCTTATCCACAACATACTTTCTATTACAAGACTGAGGTCCTAATGAGGTAGGTACTGTTGAGTGAACTGCAAGTGTCCCAAAGATTTTATTGCTGTTATAGAGATAATTTGAAAATTCATTGTATCCTGATCAGTACCCTTAGCATTTGAAAACTAATTTTGTATCAGTGCTTTGGGGTTTTTTAAAGTAATTTTCTACTATCCAGAATTTCCCTAATATTATTACTTAATATTCCTTAATATTATTTTCATAAATTCTGTTTATGGAAGATTCATAAATATTAGAGGAGCATACTTATTGGCACCACTGGTGTCTTGAGTTTCAGCCCTCCGGTAAAAAGAAAACGGCCATTTCAGTAATGCCTGAATATACATTCAGGGATCAAATCTAAGAATGTAATTTGGAGGATGACTAATTGTTATCTTGAGGAAAACATAGTTCTTAGAAGAGAAACAGAAAATGCAGTTAAAATATTTCACTTAATTTATACATTTCTTATATGACGCCTTCCAGGATGAGGTATTTGTGCATTGGTAGAACTGGCCTAGCGTAGAGGTGGGCAAGGAGGAGTTTATCTTCTTTACTCAAGCTGGGATGACAGTAGTTGCTGTATGCACCTTGACCCTAAACTGTTACAGAAATTGGGCATCCAAACTAGGACTTAATTGGCTTTCAGTGCTCTAAGAGGAGTGTGAGTATGTAAGAATACACAATATCCCATTCCCCTCACACCCTTAGGTACGCAAATTTCCCCGGTCAAGTGCATTGAGTGCCTATTTACTCATGCTTGGAACTGCATCCTGCTAACTAGGTCACAATCAGCTCTCAACAGGACATGTTGTCTGCCAGGACTCCCAGAGGAGCTTGATCCAGAAGACACGCTGAGAGTGTGCTTCTCATTTTCTAAAAAGCTGAGCTCATCACAAAACACAAGACATAAATGAACTGTCATTCCAGAACACAGCCAGAGAAGGAGGCTGGTCAGAAATGAGCTTTGTGGTTTTTTCATCCCTCCTGCGCTCACCAAAACTGTTGCCATTTTCTAAATTTTTCTTTCATAAAATAAAGCAGGAGGGACAGCTTCAGCCAGGATGTGATACACCTGGATTCATCCCATGTGAAGCTGAGAGAATTCAGACCTTCCTCTCCCCATCACAAAAAGTCTTCCCTAATCACCAGTTTTGTGTCCTGAAGATATTCAAGGGGACAAAGTCTCCACTATTCCTGTTCACACTATGCCACTTTGCTAAAGAACCTTCCCAAAAAAGAAGGAAAAAACCTTCCCAATAAAGAGTGATTAGCCAGAGTGACAGCAAAGGATGCACTATTACAGTGTTCACCTTGGAGTAGGAACACCTTGATTTCTGCCCTGTTCTAAGCACTAAAGACTGTGGGAGCCACATTATTTAATTGTTGCAATGTTGAATAAGAGCAAGAAAGCACATCCACCGTCTCATTTTTCAAAGCATATTCTAGTCCTTAACATGTGTTTTTTAAAGGGATGACTAAATCTAGGAGAGGACCATTCTGCAGTTCAGACTAGTTTTCTTAATCCCAGGAAGGGATAGGGCAAAGCACTCTCTTGGTCACCAATCCTTCACTCCTACATGTGCAGCATCTTATGCCAGTCTAAACCAGAACTGCCTGCCTGTCTCTCCCTGCGTAAGTGACCACAGCGAATCAGTTCAGAGAGTTAATCCACCTGACAGCTAATAATTTGTTTCTATGGAGTTAGTTTTCTGCTACAAAACATACTTGGTTTGTGTTACCACATGGTAGAAACACATCAACTAGGAAGCAGGAGTCAAAGAACTGATGGCTTGGACTGAAGCTGACTAAAGTTGCCAAGGAGCCTAATACTTAGGATGCTATTTTTGGGAATTCATTCTGAGGTGTCTCATGTTGTTAAGGTATTGCAGATGCCCAGGTACTTCATGCAAGGCTGTTCTCTTCCTAGGAGAAGGAAAATAAAAACAAATCCAACAAAACCCCTACAAAAATACACTCCCCCCCAAAACCCCACAAAAACCACTCTAAAATGTTCCATAGCCTCTGCACCCAGAGGTGTCTGGTCTGAGCAGGGAGAGATTTGGGGAACCCAGTGCTCCCTACAGTGCACAGTAGAAGCAGAAGGAGCATCAGACTGGCTTTCTTATTTCCTCATTTTGGTGTCCATGTGAACTGTGTGATTTTTTTTTCTTCTGGTGTTCTATTTTTATTGGGCTCCACTTTTAACTTTCAGAGTTATGCTTTGTTTAATACTTTGTTATTTTACAAAACATATGATCATATGCAACAGGACTAACATATAACAAATAACTGAATCAAAAGCTGAAAAGGGTGGTTCAACTCACCAACTGTTGTTCAAACAAATAGAAAAATGTCATTGGGAAGCACATTAAAACCAGCACAGTCTAAATGTCTACCTGAGACAAAGACTACACCTACAGCAAATGTTACATAGAACAAACACCTACCAAATTCCCTTCAAAGAATGGACATCTCAAAAGGTATTTATCCTTGCATCTGTAGCTCTGTGTTTATCCTAAACCCATTATCCCATAGCTTCTTTCTCTTTTCTGTTTTCTAAGAAGTTATATTATAATTAAATCTCCTTAAACTTCACCTGGGTGAAGATACTTCCCAAACCTGGATTCAGGACCCACCGAGGACAGACCTTTTCTAACCATTTCATCTGACACAGCTTTTGGTCAGGCCACAAATGAGCTCTTCTGGGAGTTGTGTCAGACAATTTGGAAGTTGTTGCCTTCTGTAAAGAGACCATTTGTTTTTAATCTTTCAAGGCCACAGGAACATCAAACAAGACTGTAAGGAAATAGCTTCCCGGGGTCAGGACCCATGCTGAAGGAAGCAGAATGTGAATGGATTCAGGAAACTCTGCTTAACATTTCTGAATTATCTGTTAGTCCCTGTTCCAGGGAGCTATGGAAGAGACAAGAGACTGTTCCTCTAGTCCATGAAATTATTAGCATGACAGGAGTCATATATTATAGAAGCTGTTGTTTAAAAGTGATTGTAGAACTGAAGCAAATTATGTAAAGCACTCTTGGTAATTCCAGACAAGACTCTCTTAATGCTTAAAAATCTTTATCTCAAGTCTGAGCTCAGCTTTTTGACTGCATTGTCAAAAGGAAAAGATTCCTTTCTCCTCGTCCAGTAGTCAATCACTCCTTCTTCCAGCTGGATTTAGAAAGGAAAGTTTAAGTTCATGATGAGCACAAAAGGTACTTTTATCTCTTGCATCCCTTGTTAGCTTTGTGTCTGCTAACAGTTACTTCCTTTTGATACAACCTATGCACCTATGCACAAGTAAGAAGTCTGGAGTCACTAAGTTCAAACCTGGAAAGATTTTAAAGTCATATAAATGTTTCATGAAATAGAAAAATTACATTTTACATGAATACCTGAAATACATAATTCCACAACCTATAGTCTCCAACTCCTATTGAAAGGTAAAAGATAATAACAATTTAGTTGGGTTTTCTAAATTTTAGGATAGTCCTCAGCTACTGGATCATCTTTCCTCTCCATTTTGTTGAGTATTTCTGATCAGTTTGATATAGTGCCTGACTTGGATACAAGTGGAATTCTTTTGTTAGCTGTTTATTACTGTTGTGGTGAACTGTCGTAGAGACACTGCCAGATATGAATCATGGCAGATTTTCCTGCTGCCTTCTATGTAGAGTTGGACACACTGAGAAAGAGTCCATCACCAGCTTTTCTAATAAGTTAATGTAAACATTAACTCTGTACTAATTTTTTTTCTTTTTTTTCTTGAGAGGAATATCTTGCTTACATACTGTCAAATTTTAGGATATGAGAGAGCAGTGAAAGTGAACACTGAAAGAAAAATCAAACAAAGAATACTTGTGGTCTGTTAGGGGAATACAACAGCAGGGAACACTGTTATAACCAAAGTGCAGTAAGAGAGAGGGGTTTTTATGCTAAATTAAACTTTAATTATCAGGATTTCACCTGGAGCTGAGAACTTATTTCGTCAGTCAAAAAGCATGCAAGTATCTTTGTGTAAGACTAAGAAACAGATGACCAAATTTTTAAAGCCTCTCATGGAAGTGGCACAAGTGCAGAGAAATGGGAATAAATGAATAAATGGGGAAGCAACATTTCTATCCATCGCTGCAATAACTTAGATGGAAAAGGACATATCATTAAAAGAGAAAGAGTGATAAAAGCATATCACTAGACCGCTAAGTTTGCCTTGTACTTTGCCATAAAAGCTAGAGGTCATTGGTCTGAGTGTTCTGAAAGCTGCTCCATTCAGCAGGACTCAAAAAAACAATTCTTACATTTTGTTATGAGTCAAGCCAACGAAATGTTTTTAATGGGCTTTCAGGCTTGATTTTGGAAATATCATAGTGTCACTTATGGTAAAGCTAGAACAAATAATGGATCTGTCTTGATTATAGCCATCTCAGCCCCATTACACCATAGCAATGCCATTAGATGCAAACTGGTTTTCCTGTATTCTCTGTCTATTAAATTATCTCCCAGAGTGATAATATTCTTACCAGGAAAATTTGCCAAGCATGTCTAAAGTATGATTAACTGTTTATATATTACTTCAATTTCTCTATCGCAGTTTCTGACTTCCTTTCATTTGTCTTCAGCATCACATCAAAAAAGTAATTCATTGCCCCCATTTGAGAAAAACTACCCTCTGTATCTGAAGGAGGCTAGAGTTTAGCTTTCATCTGGCTTAATGTAATGATGGTTGGGAGGTTATGGGTTACTGACTCCAAATTTAAAGAAATTCATCTTTTCAAGAAACTATGCTATGTGAGGTATGTTGTTAGATTGGGGCTCAGGGTTTTTTTCTACCTTTCCCAAAGGAAGCATACTGAAGTAACCCATGTAAACTGCAAATGGACAATTAAACTGCAAGGGTAATTAATATCATTTTGGTGACTGAATAGGACGTGATAGTGAAGACCAAAGTAGTATTCTCTTGACTGCAGCTTATCCTCCATAAACTCACTTGAACTAATGGACTTTGAAAGCTAAGCTACCAGAAGGGCATACTACAGCAGGCAACCAGACTGAGATTATTCCCAAAATCTGAAGTCAGTCTGTTACAACTACATGGCTGCTGAACCTCACTAAGGTAAATCAGAGTTTCCTGACAAGATAAAGCATGAACCATAAACCATCTTTCCTTTTGCCAAATGGCTATAAACTGCCACAAGAGCTTTACAGTAGATATTTCTGCAGCTGAAGCATAAGCACTCACTGATAATAAGGGAGGACAAAGAACAGAGAAAGGGACCTGAAAAAGCTGAGACAGCTGGCAGAACTGCTTTAGTAAAGGAGAACAAGGTGAACACCTGCAAAATCCTGCATCATGACATATGTCATCCTCTTGAGCAAGGAGTGGAAACTGCCCTCTATGTTTGCCCAGGAGTAATCCTGACTCATTTAGGAGACACAGTGTATCCAAATGATTAATTTGGTTTTGATAGAAATAGTAATTTTGCTTCTTCTTGTTCTATATCAATTTGTCATCTCACTTCTCAGTATCAAGCTTTTTTACTGTCAAGAAAATAAATCAAAAATCTGTGTTATTCCCTCTTTCTTCATAGGAGTAAAAAATGCAAGGGCTACTTTGTCCCTCATTCCTCTGGTCCTAAAAAGAAAAGAAGAAGAAAAGAAAAAAACAAAACAAACCAAACAACAACAACAACAACAAAACCCCAACAAAACAAAAACAAAACCAAAACAAAACACAAACAAACAAAAAAACCCCACAAAACTTTAACTGTATCCAAAATGAAATATGTTCAGGTTTATCTGGGGACATTTGGGGCATTCAAGTAAACCTCGTATTCTAAATCCTTACTTGGTGATTTCATGTAGAACTCTGCAAAATATCCCTTGTGCACTTGCTTTTATATTCATATGGTTTGTTATAGGAAACCAAAACTCCTCTTTACCTTCTAGGGTTATTTGGGAAACTGATGCATATCTCAGGTGTTTGGAATCTGATGAAAATTCTATGCTAGTGCATAAAGCTGCTTTCTTACCAAACTGTCTTTGCAATATCTAAGATGGGAGTTAAACCAGAAATATATCCAGGGAAATTTATTGGTCACTGGTTAAAATGGTTATTCTTTGATGTACACTACAGCTGTGCTTTAAATTATGTCTCTTCTCCAACAGCTCATGTTAAGCTTTTGTTCACTGTTCACTTTTTTCATTTTAAAATACCAGTTTGAATAGCTTTTCCAATTAAAGTGTAAAGAGGTGGTAAATAGTGAGTAATAATTCCTAGATGTATTTATGTATTATAGATGTATTATGACCCTAGAAAGCAGCTATACAAATAATAGATACCCATCTTATGAAAGAAGTACCAGGGTAATTTCATAATCTTTGAAGCAGAACTTTTCAGGCAGCAGTCACTGTGTATCACTCAGTTTTGCATCCCTGATCCATTCAGTTGTCGAGACAAGAAACCCCACACAGTTCATGTGCTGGGGTGCAATGAGGACTAAAGACCTTGTCATAATGTACAGTAAACTTGATTGTGGTCATTCGATCACTTGTGCATGGACAGGAGCAATTATTGTTCTCACATGTAAGATTTCTTTTTGCACAGATTTACTGTAAACATCAGATAATTATTATAATATATCAGATATTATTATAGTATTGATACTGCTTAACTGAGTGAAGTTCTAGCTTTTCTTCTCCTTTATTCCCAAAGAGTCCCATTCCTTCAGTTCAATCATTACATGTCGACTGGTGTACTCAAAAGAGTTTGAGCTAATTAGCAGAGGTAGCCTAGTGTCTTTTTTTTCTTATTGTGAGACACTTAGAGTAAGCAACTTCTAGCTGCCAATGTATTTGGCTTTGTGCACAGTCTTGGTATTTGAGTATAATTGTTTTATTAAGTAGATAAGCTTTGTTAACCTAAAAACCTTCTGTTAGTATTTACTCTTAGTTAAATACATAACTTGCTTTGAGGGAACACTGTTTTCTGCTGTAAAATAACCAGGTATTCTCAACTGAATCAGTAGCAATCAGTTAATTAGAGCTGAAATTAAGGTGTTTGTTCACATCCTAAGAAACAAGCAAGCATGATTTGGATACAAGAAGAATTCTTAGTGCGTTTGCAACTATTATTTGGGGTTTTTTTCCTACTCAGCTATTCATGCATTCTATAACTTGAGCTCTGATTTCTCCTCTGAATTGTTTTCCCATTTTCAGTCAGACCACAGCAGTTTTCACTATTCATATGGAAGCACTCAGGGTTTTTTCAGCACAACTACTTGAAAACAAGATAAACTGGATTCCAGAGGAGAATGCAACTATCTAGAAAATTAGTGGTTTATAAGCAAGTAGGAAATAGATATTATTATAAAGGTATTGTATTCTACTTTTAACTTGCTGGCATCTATAGGAGTGAGTTGACACATAGTCCTGAACAATTCCAGAGCCAGAAAGATTTGACCTGTCCCAGAAACATCTTTAGCATTTTCAAAACTGTTCCTCCCCTGAAGAGTGAAAAAAAAAAGTCTCTTGAGCATAACCATCCTCCATTCGTAGGAAAATGTGAAAATTAGGTTGGATTAATTAAAACATAGGGGTTTGGGTATTCCTTTATTTCGACTCCCAATATAAATTGATTAATTTCAACCCAAAGATTTCTTTGAGTGAATGAAATGAAAAACTGGCCTCCGTTGATCCAAATGAAACCAAAATAGAACAAAGCAAAACTAAACAACTTCAGTGAGATACTTTGGCAACTTCCAAACTTGCTATAAAAGATTTTTTTTGGAGAGAACATCTGTCAAAACCAATTATTTCAGCAGTCAGTTTTGACAAAGATAGACTTTTCTAAAGAATACTTAATTGGAAAATTCCTTACCATGCCTGTTCTAGATTGACATAGGAGTTGGCTAGCAGCTGGACACTGTGCAAAAGAAATACATTTGTGTAGCCAAAGGAAGAAGAGCAAGCTGGGAAGTGAGGGCATAAAAGTTAAGGTGATGTTACATAAGGCAACATCTTTCCTGGAAAAATCTCATAGTGAGCAGAAAGCATTACTGATTTTGTTTGCTGTGATGGCAAGGGAAACTAGCATTCTGGGGTTGCTTAATGCCCTGATTGTTTCCCTGCCCTGGAAAGCATCTGCATATCATCTATAGTTCCTCTGCAGGACACAGCAGTATTATATATATATATATATATACACAGTGCTGGTTAAAAAAATTGAAATTGCACAGGAAATGGGTGTCATCAGCATCACATTTTAGTGAAAAAAAGATTAAAATCTAGATTTCCCTTTACTCCATGGAATAGCCTTTTTGACAGTGAAAAGCCCAGTGAAAAGTTTATGTTCTGCTAATTACAGGGCTACAGAAAACTGTATACATACACAGAGTTGTAGAGCTTTATGTTTCTCCTGAAATACCTTAACAGAATAATTACCTTGCCAATTACAAATTAACCTTGCTTATAAAGCATCTCTCCATTTTTAGGTTGAATTTAAAAAAAAAAAAAGTGGTTGTTCTTTGCTTCTGTTGCACCTCCCACTATATTTATTACTGCTGCTACTACCACAGCTGCCTCTCTAGCAGAGGCAGTGGTAAGGTGCACTGAGACAGACACAAGTGGTACTTGCATCAGGAGCTATACCTGTGGACATGGAAAAAGTGCAATGATAAAAGCAGTATCAAAAGGGTTGGGTACATGTAGGATGAGTTGGAATTTCTGCACTCCTAGGGAGAGGAAATGAGATGCTGGAAAGATTTCAAAACCTTTTTATTCCTCCAAATCAAATCCCCTTTTTTTTTTTTTTTTTTTTTTCCTCCTGCTAAAGCACAGCAGGAGAATAGTGATTACACTCACCCTGTGCAATTCCATCTTTCTAGCCACAGCCTTTTGGGGGGCAGATATAATTAATCTTTTTCTTGTGCACTTGAGAATGCCTTGGGATACTCTCCAAGTCTCATCTTCAGAACACCTTGGTTCCCCGTGGGAGAATTTATTCACTGCCACAAATCACTTACTTTGAACATCCTAATCGATAAGTTTCAAGATAGTTTGAATAAATTATGCTTGGAAGCTGTGGTGAATAATTTTCCATTCAGAAAAAAACAAACTCTCCTTGAGAGGATATGTATCATGTATAATTCTGGAGCAGAACTTACAGAATGGACAGAAATACCTAGACAACTAGTTTCACCATAGCAGCTACACTTCAATGTGAATTTTAGGGAACAATAAAGCAAAAAGATAGAAGATACTTAGGTCTTTAGTAATGGCAGAGGTTGTTCTTTCAACCATAATAACAAATAAAGTCTTGTTTCCATAGACCTCGCTGACATTAAAGCCCTGGCTGTACCGAGAGGATAAGAGATCACTTTCTCAGCCTCAGTAGGTAAATGACAATCCTGGGTGTTACAACCCTCCTTTCCTGAGGCCTTGAGGAGAGAAAGAGGACATGAACGTCAGGAGTCCCTCTAACACCCATAAATTGATTAAAACTTTAATTTACCTCATCTTATGTAAACAAATATCTTAAGGGAAGGTGTCCAGAGGATGGGGCCAGACTCTTTTCATTGGTACCCAGTGACAGGACAGGGGGCGACAGGCAAAAACTGAAACACAGGAAGTTCTTGTGACCTGAACATGAGGAAAAACTTCTTTATTGTGAGAGTGACAAAGCACAGAAATAGACTGCCCAGAGAGGTTGTGGAGTCTCCTCTGGAAATACTTGTTGTAACCTGCTGTAGGTGAACCCTACTTGAGCAAGGGTGTTGGACTGGATGAACTCCAGAGATCCCTTCCAACCCCAACCATTCTGTGATTCTGTGACTCTGTGTGTACGTGCCAGTAGGAATGGGAAGGCAAATGAAGAACAAGAGGGTTGTAGTGACACTAAATTGCTTCACCGAGCTCCAGTTTGATTTAATTCAGCCTACCAAAAGACTGACTGAAATGAAGTCTACAGTCCTGAACTGCTGAATGAGAAGTAGGCAGGGACAGAGAAGGAGTCATTAGAAATGCTGAAGTGGCTGGCATTCCTGATTAGGCTCCCCACACCTCTGAGAAGGAAGAAAGACCTACAATAGGATCAAGAGAGTAACCTCATTGACCACTAAACAGGAAGATCAGAATTTGGCCTTTTGTCACTAAAGTGTCAATTCATTAATACAAATGATAGTTTCAATATAGGCAATTAAAATGCTGAGTGATGTGAATAGGAAAGGATCCACTCCAGTAAAATTGTTCTTCTGAATTAATTTGAATTTGAAAAGATTACAGAGCTGATAGAAGTGCCAATTAACTTGGGCAAAAATGAGAATATCAATCCAATGGAAATCTGCCTTACTTAAATATTTGTGTTCGTTTCAAAACATTGAAATAACTCTGCAAAACTTCTGAACTTTGATTTAGAAATACCATCATTAAAACAACTCTTGTGCAGAATACCACCTTTCCATTGAATCAAGATCTTTTCTACCCACTGTTTCTTATGATACACTTCCAGTAATGGAACTTCAGTGATACATGGTGGGGTTTAGACAATGAGGCAAAACAGTGCATCAGAGGAGATAAATCTAGTGAGTGCTCCCAGCATTAGGGAAATTGATGAATCAGGGCATCAGTGGCAGAAACAGTCTAATGCTGAACTAAACAAATCTGAAAGGAGACAGGGAGAGGGGAGAATTCCCCCAACCAGAAACTTAGAACATAACCAGCAAAATCTTTCCACCACTACCACACCCTGGAAACCTGTAACGTTGCAAAAATGCTGTTTTCCAGCAGTCACAGGGAAACTTTGATTAGTCCTTGGCAGAACCACATTAAATGTTATTCAGTAATTTGTAGCAAGATACAGCTGTTGGATTCTGCAGAATATTTTGTATTTTTAAAACTCTATAACTTTGAAATATCACTAGAAAGGCTTGTCTAATACCTGCTATGAGCGGCAGCATTTAATTTGAGTCTTTTTCTGGGAGAAAGATGCAGTCATAGTTGTGAATATTATTGAGTAATTCACAAGTGTGTCAGGATAGAGCAGGTTGTTTGGAAGTTTTTTTTATGGATAAATAAATCAAAAGTAAGATATCTGGTGACTTCACAAGAACCTGAGCAGGAGTGTTCAGCAACATCATCTGCATCATTTTCAATAAGCCATTTTTTGGTTCAACTGAATTAGCTTTCCTGTCAGAGCATGTGGAGTACACAACTTCTGGGTTCTCATCACTTTCATTAACTATATTCAAATTATCTGTAATGATTAATTAACTTGAAAAGAATTTCCTGGCAACATGCCTTTAACCACTTCCTGCTTGTGGCTGAAAGCATTGCCTTGACATGGGAGTGAAGGGTGGCAGATATATTTACATAAAAATAGGAAAAAAGTCTCCCTCGTGTCACCATGTTCCTTCCTCCTGCAGTAAGAATTGCTCACGGAGTTGTCTCAGCCCATTCTGGGGGACCTTATTCCTGCAGTTCCCTCTACAGAATGTCATCCTTAGGTGGGCTGGAACCACGGCTAGAGCTCCATGTTGGGTTTGGAGGAGGGAGGACATTCAAGGGCCTTGCAAGGGATGCCAGCCACAGCCAGGCACCAGTCCAGAGACAACAAAAGTAGTAATGGAAACTGTTACCCCACCTTTAAGGGAAGAGAAGAGCAGATCATCCTCCATTGAGATCTGGAAGTCTGGAAACAGGAAAGGCTAATAGAGAAGTTTCAGACATTCTGTCATTTTGGCAGTAGCCAGTGCTATTTGAAAAGGAAGGTGGGCAGGAGCAGTCATGTTTCTGAAAGTAGATGGTACTGAAGAATCTGTTGGGTTTTGTTATTTTTGATAACTCAAGAAGGGGTGCTGCACAACCTATGCTATGTTTGAACTAGGAGCAATGAGCCCCAGAAACAACGTTTTCTAGCAAGATATTACATGCAAATAAAAATGAAGTTAATGACTGGTCTAGATTTCAAAGGTAATTTTGGGAAGGTTAATTTAGATACAAAACCACACTAGGACTGCAATTTGAGGCAAAGCCCTTGGCCTACTGAAAGATCCAGAATTAACTCTTATCAATAGTTTGGGAAATGAAGACAAATGTAAACCACATTTAGAAACAGACTTGAAGTAGAACAGCATTCAGAACTCAGTTCACCATGGGCAGCACCCTACAAACAACATAAGGGTGGCTGCCCAGTGTGGAAAAAACAAAGGAATTGTATTGGAATTTGCCCTTAGGAAGACTTAGCAAATTTTAGGAAATTCAATGAACAGAAGAATGTTTCCATACAGTCCAAGACAGCCCTGAATGGATTATTAATTGCAAATATATGGAATGCTCAGTTATGCAATGTTGAATGCTTGTGCACAGTACAGTGCTGGAAGTGCTGACTGCATCTTAGCTACAGATACTAACAAATAACAGAATCAGGGTTTTCTGAGTAACTTTTGCCCCACAAGAGGACAGATGAATAAGAAACGGAAAAGGTAACTAAGACCTGCAGTACTGCTGGAGAAAGTATTCCTATTAGGGCTAATATCTGTTGTATATATTGTTTTTGTCTATAAGCTATTTTCCTTTCAGAAGAGGTTTCAGGTGGCCTCCAGTGGAATGGCAGTCTGGAGACCTCTGCCTCCACATGCTCTATGGGTGGCACATGTGCCTGCTGTATCAGCCTCATTTGTTCTACATCTGTGAGCTCCTCTGCGCAGCACAGGGCAATTTTTCATCAGTTGTCTCCAAGCATAACTGAGTAACTCTACTGGGATTTTTTTTGGTTCTCTTTGTCTGTAACGTGGAATGAAGCCACTTCAAGAGATGTGCATTAGAACTAGCAAGGACTGTGCTGACTTGTGTCGAGTGTGCTGGGAAGAACTGCTGAGGTTTTTTTTCAGTTGTGTGTTCACTGAATGTGCCAAAACTTTGCAAGATGCATGAGTCAAATGTAAAACATAACAGGAAAACCTAATTTAGTTTGAAAGCTCTTGAAACAAAGCATGTCCCTCTGTAAAGCCTCTGTTCCTACTTACCACTGCACTTAGTTGCACACCATTCAGGTATCAACAAGGAAAGAGATAAAGTAGGTCTCTGACTCTGCACAGTTGTGTTAAATATTCATCTTTTCCCCCAAAGGATAAAGATTTATTTAACTGTAGTAAATGTAATGGGTTTTACTTCATGAAAGAGCTAGAATGTCAGAGGAATCTCTGATCCACATTGTGAAACCTTGGAAACCACCAGTATGAAACAACCTTATGTCTAATGCTTAAAGCACAGATATCTTGGCAGTAAATAAAAATATTTCCATGTGGTTTTCTGTAAGTTATGCATTTTTTAAAAGATTCTGTCTCCAAAATCTCTTGAACCTAAGGTTTTAAGATTATGTTCAGAGATTTTCACCTTCTTCAGGATGAGAGCCTCATTTTTTTCTTTGCTTCAAATTAGAGAAACTTTTAAGAGTTGACTCAGTGAACAAATCGTATTACAGAACGCGTTATATTTTCCATAAGTCCCTTAGTCCACGTAAAACATGGCTTGCTAGTAGTATTGTGCCCTAATTTCCACTTTACTCACTCAAAAAAAGGGCTTCATTATTCTTTTATTGTAAAGGGGTTTGGAAGAAAAGATACTAGAAATAGCTAGGATTGAGATTTTTAAAGGAACTGATTCCATATTACATACAAATATTATAGAATAGTATACTCTACCTTATACCTCAGTAGAATCAGTTGAGGCAAATAAAAACCGGATATAAGAATTTTGACCTGAAATTAGAGCTAGATAAGGCCCTTCAGCTGGAATATATTGAATTTTTATGCCTTGGGGGACATTCACATCAAGCTTCGCTCAGTAGTGTCAAGCAGTGTTTCAAGAAGTCTTGTCTGCTGATCTTCAGGGATCTATTTATCTAAATACGGTTGGTTTACTCTATCCCATTGCATACTCAAGTGGACGAGCTACTTTAGAGTAACGTAGTTGGTGATTGCAAACCTCTGCTAATGCTCAGTGTAAGAGTAGAGAGCTGCTAAGTGTATGGATATGACTAGGAGTGACACTTTCATACCAAAATTTGCATGTTTCCAGGGATTTCAAAGTTTTAAGTTTTCACAGCATGTTTTCAGTCCCTTATGTTTTAGCAGATTATTTTTTTTTTAATGTTGGTACAAAAAATAGACTTGGATTATAAAAAATCATGAACTTCATATTGTGGGAAAGTAGTTTTAAGTTCCGTCCTTTAAACTTTAAAAAAATGAACCGTTAAAAGTAGACCTTTTTATGTAAGTCTCTTTTGTAATTCACTTTTAAGTGGTCTTCAAAAGGTTTGGATGCATTATGCTCTTTTCTGGGCGACAAATAATTCTCAATTCTTTTCTCCTTCTTAAGCTTGGAAAAAATGTAGTAGCACCACAGCCTTCCCTAAGCACATATTGCTTCAAGTATACAGTCATACAAATGAGGAACAAATTAACTTCTGGAATATTACTTACTATTAATGTCTGTCCTCCAAAGTAAAATACCCTTGCCAAGAAGGAAAAATGACAGATTCCTTCTATGCAAATTTTTATTTAGCATTTGTAGACATTTTAGAAGAGTTAACTCACATAGTTAATAGAGTTAAAAAGAAAATAAAAAAAAGGAAGAAAAACTGGTATATTGTTTTTTAATATTTAAGTTTTCCATGCTACAATAACTGTCAGATTCTGCAAGAAGATATAATTTATTCTTTTTTTGTTGGTGAATATGAAAACACATGCACAGCCTGCTAAAAAAATTTGTTTACTGGGATGGTTGGAAACTTTTATTTTTAAAATTGACACATTAAAAAATGACCATGGCAGGAGAAAAGAGAGGAGAAGAATAGCTTTTGTTTTATTTCTCTGAACCTTCATACATCCCTTCCAATGCACAACATGCTAACTAGTTTTGGGGACTTCTCACACTAGTTTCAGAACATCTCAAGCCCTCTGCCTCGGGAATCTCTACGAATTGAGAGATACCACTTTCCCTGTCAGGCATTTTCCGTATAATTTAAATATTTATGGCTTTCTTTTGCTTCATACTTGAATTATACCTCTGTCTTTAGGAGAGAGAGACATCAGGTTTCCAATACCTGATGTTATAAAGTACCAACAGACATAAACATTTGTGTAGTTGGAAAGTGACCTGTATCTCTGAAGAAACCCATTCTTCTGGGCAAGCTAACAAACAAGACACCCCTGGGGATTCAGGCTGAGGTAGATGCTCAAGTGATGAGGTACACAAAGGAGGTACACAGCTTTCTACATGGGAATCATTCCAGCAAGGGAAGGAATAAAACCAGGACAGGGGAAAGGAAACTTACTTTCTCTCTGAAAAGACAGTAAGTTCTAGAAAGTTCTTATAATGGCAAAGGAATTTAACCTGGAAGTCAAGTTTTTCTTTTTCTCCACAAATCTCTTTTTTGCTGCCTAGTTCTGTGTGCCTGTTCTATATATCTGCTGTGCCTGTTCTATATATCAAAAAAGTTTTCCATTAAAAGTTTGAAGCTTTTCAAGCCACATTGCTTGTCATCTCTTTGACATCCACTCTAATTTCTTGCTCCAAAACAGTTCTAACCCAAGATGTAGTCAGGTAAATTCACTTCTTTTGTCTTCCCTCCATATTTATTTGCTTTCTTCACATTTCCCCACTCTTGTCAGCTGCCCTTTTTATTGCATGACAGTGTTTCCTAGTAACTTCCTGAATAGCAGAAAGAGGTAAAAGAGCCCTTGATAGTTCCTCTCAATGACTGTCCTGTGCTGGTGGCTGTGGTCAGTGGCTACCAGCTCTCTCTGGACTGCTGAATCTCCAGTCAAGTCTCAAAAACAGCAGTAGGAGACACAGAGCCTGGGAAGGCGAGAGCACCAGTTAAAGGAAGTAACAAAACCTTGAGGAAGCATGTGGCCATAATGCTCACTCCAGCATATTCACAAACCATTGTGCTACTAAAGAAAAGTGCCACATTCATTTTATAAGTGGGAAACTCTTGATAGAGCAAGAACATAAAGCTTGGTAGCAGCAGATGGAAAAGTGAGTGTTACTGCATGGGATGTGCAGGTAAGCCAAACAGCGTTAAACACAGAACAAGCAAGTACAGTGAAAGATTCAGACCAGTAGAAATACAGGATTTTAGACAACAAACCTTCTCCAAGCATGGGAAGAGCAGTTGGTTCTAATACGGTGTGCCAGTGCGGTGGAAAAGAGCATGTCCCTTGCACAGAGTAGAACTGGTCTCCTCTCCCTTCCTCACACCAGCAAGCATTAGCACTAATTAGAGGAGCAGAACTATTGGGAGCTTGCTGTAAGTTTAACAAAAGTAGCATAGCTGGTGGGAGGGAAGTGGAGATTCGTTGCTGGTGGGTATACACTCAGTCTGTCCAGTCTCTGCCAAGGGCAAATATTCCTTTAGTTCTATGGTCATGAAATTCATAATGTGAATGTGAATGTTCTGTAATGTGAGCACAACAAGGTCACCTGGGCAATCCCTACCCCTGTGTTTCATACTGGCAGCAACCCATCTGCATGTACTGCTTGGATTCACCTTATCTCACTATTCCAAGCCATCCAGAAAGACCTTAAGGCTGTTTCTACCTCATGCCACCTCTCTGCTCCTCTCCCTCTCAGTTATACCATGTTAACTAAATACCTTCTTCCCACCATACTAATCTCTTGATTTTGTTTATTAGACTTTATTTTTATTATTATTATTATTATTATTATTATTATTATTATTATTATTATTATTTGTGAAGATGGCTGAGGAAAGGAGGGCTGAAACACATAGAGGTAATGTCAGAGGATATCTCAGAAGTCAGTCAGTGTAACTAAAATCAACATGACCACCAAATATCCAGTTATTTCAAATAGCCTATATTAAGGAAACCTTTTTGGAGCTACTTCTGTTCATATTTGAGACTTCCATTTCAAGAAGGAATTTGAATAAAAATAAAGAGCTTTGGAAGAAGAGGATGCAAGTATTCATTTTACAGTGAAAATGTAGATTCCGTCATTTCAGAGACTAGAACCATGTCCAATGTGGTTTCAGAAAAGCTCTTCTCACATTAAAAACAATTTTATTAATGCCTTCCTTTGTCTTTCAGCCCACAGTAGCATGTGCACCATAAACAAAAGTTGTGTGCACTTATTTCATTAAATGCTGCCATTTCTGCAGATGAAAATTTTCGAGAATATCTGCTGAAGAAGTAGTTCAAAAATATTAAAGCTTGTTTGATATTTGGATTGCACTTGCAAACCTGTTTGCCCTCTGTTGGCCACAAGTTTTTGTGCTAGGCCTAGGATTTTTTTCTTAAATTTCTCCTTAAATTTGTACAGAGTCTGTGCAGTTCACATGACCCCCAAATGACATCTGGCGTTTTACAGACAGAAATGGCTTTGAGCATGGGAAAATTTATTCAGAAATTACAGTGCTAATGCCTGCAGTAAAGCTCTCTGTGTTCTCAAGTGTCTTCTTAGTGTCCTCTTTATGAGGAATGTCGGAGACTTTCCTCAGAGACTAAACACTTCTTTCCAGCAATATGTCAAGATCTGTATTTCCCCGCTGTGAGGAAAGTATCTTTTCAGCTTTATAAACTGTACTGGCTTCATGTGTCTTTAGTCAGTGGAAGCCATCCTAGTGACAACAAATAGGTATATAGATGTAGTGTAAAACAGGATTCTCAGATGTTTTTCAAACACCAATAAAAACAATATGCTTAAAAAAAAAAGATAAAAGGTTTCCTGATGAGTTTTACATTTTGCTTTTTTATAAAATGTTCCTGAAGACTGTAAAGTGCTCTTAATCATAATTTTAGTGCAGCTTCTTAAAAACCACATGCAGCCGTCTCAGACTTTTCAATAATGCATTACTATCAGGCTTAATGTTTTGTTACTGAGCAGTAAAGTCTGATTCATAACTACAAATTTGTATCTACTTGGTGATGCAAAGATTTAAGCAATGCTTCCTCAGGATACCAAGTTCACCATAAAATAATAAAAAGAAATCTCAGACATCCTTTAATAATGGCCAGTCTTCACGAACGAAGAACCGGGGAAGGTCTTTCCACCTTCCAGCCTGCGCATTGGATTTTTTAGGTGAGACACAGTGTGCGCGGAACTGAGCCCACCCTTTAATCCTGAGGTTCATCTGCCGGGGCCAAGCACACTTGGACGGTGGCAGCGAGGTCCTCAGGACGTAGATGGATTGCCTTACAGGGCTAGCGAGCTCCATCTGCCCGGGGAGGGGCCCTGACTGGGAATCAAACCCGGGCAATCCATCTACGTCCTGAGGACCTCGCTGCCACCGTCCAAGCTTGCTTGGCCCCGGCAGATGAACCTCAGGATTAAAGGGTGGGTTCAGTTCCGCGCACACTGTGTCTCACCTAAAAAATCCAATGCGCAGGCTGGAAGGTGGAAAGACCTTCCCCGGTTCTTCGTTCGTGAAGACTGGCCATTAAATAATTGACATCCTTTATGAGTACAGAAGCTGTCTGGTGAAGTCATAAAAAGAGTATTTCTGTACTAAAGACAAGGATTTTATAGTGTTCAGCCAAATTGCACAATATCAATTTAAATGAATATTTGCACAGCAGTGTTCTACACTAAATAAAACACTTAATGTCTGAACACTTTCTGCCAGTAGTTCACACAATATCTTTCTCTTTCAATTCTATGATGGGCAAAATGTCCACTTTATGACTTTCTCAGAGCTTGCTCTGAAAGGCTTTAGAAAGAGTCAGGCATTTCCAGATCAAAAGACCTGACAAGATAAAGATGTCTGTACTGCATCAGTGGAGTACATGTCTTGAGATTTTTTGCTGAGTTGCAGTAACCAACAGAAGAGCAAGATGTTTTGCTGTAGATGTTCAAGTCTTCAATTCTCTGAAAGCAAAATTCAGTAGGTGCAATAACCTTTCTCTGAGCCGACAAGTATACAAAACCCACCATTTCAAGAGTTACTACTATCAGAAAGTGGCCTGTCATTAATACAAGAATGACAGCAAGGGGGCTATGAGGTGTCTTGGGCTCTGCAAGCTATTGAAGAGAAAGAAATTCCCTTCATGGTTCTGCTACCTTGGCAATCAGTATGGGACCATCAGAGTTAAAATCAATAGTTCGTACAGCTTGATGTAGGCAGCTAGGCTTTTAAAATTAAAAACTGTAACATATACATGTGTTTTCTGGGCTGAACTCAGCATGTAAAACACAGAATCTGTGTACTGGCCTATATGGCACATCAACATGCGGTATGCAATATGAAGTTCTAGTTACAAATGCATGTGTCAACTTCTGTCTTGACTCAGACCTTCTTACTCTTCACATTTTTTTTTTAACATAGACATGGTGCAAAATAAAGTTTTTGAAGAACTCAGAAAAGGAAATCTGTTAAAATTTGGAGTTACAATTCAAGTTCTGACAGGACTACTGTTAACTAGAATAGTTTTTAGAAATTGCCTTGTGCATTGATCTTGCCTTCCAAAACACAAATTCTTAAAATGCAAACATTTCAAACTTCCCATACTGCTTCAATTAATTGCAATTTTCCATGTAGACTATATTTAAATCGATTGAGGTGCAGTTAAGTTTTCATTGTTGCCAATAGCTTCTAATTGGTCTGTGATAGACTACAGATATATTTAAATAAGTAAATGGAGCCCAAGGTAACTCAATTACACCTCTTTTGGTAGACTTCTTCTTCTCTGTAATTATATACAAATTTATTTGTGAAGTACTGAGTGGTTTTCAGGACTCGGTGGCAAAAAAAGAATGTACCCATGTCATGGTTTCTCTTGTGCAGAGTGACTAGTGTGAATGCCATTGCTCTACGATGGCTGTATAAGCGGTCAGCAGCACTTAAAAGGGTTTCCATGGTTCTGCTGTTTTGATTTCACTACTCACTCAGCATTGCAAGGGGTGTATGGAAATCTTTTAGCTCAGAGACATCTGGTAAAACCTTGTGGTCTGTCTTCATTTAGCTTGTGGTTCGTTTTAAACATCCTTTCAGATGAATGAAAACAGCACAAATAAAAAATCAATGTTGTGTTAGGGCTTTCTTGACATTGCAAGTGCAGCACATGCATCTGTGAGATTCTTTAACTGGCAGCTGCATCCAGGCTGTGTGGCATGGTTCTGTTAATCTAGCATGTCCATTATTAAAAAAGCTGTTGATTTATAACATACCGCATATCTCACCGTGGATTTAAAACAAATAGCATATCACAGATCATTAAACATTTCAGTCACATTCTCTGAGGGGTTTTGCTTAGTGTTTCAAGTTAAAAGGAGGTCTGTATATTAAAAATTCAATAAGGCACCTGACTACTTTGAAAAAAAACCCCAACAGTATTTCAGGGTTATCTCTGTCACTCTCCCATTGACTGTTTTAGGAAACTAAAACCCAAGCAACCAATCAAATTCTTGTAAAGATCGCTCCAATTATGCTCACACAACTAATTAAAAAAATTAAAGGAAGTGCTAATGTAACCGTTCTTATGAATGTTGACATTTTCCAAATATGTGGGAAATCTGAAATGACAGTTGAAAATCTCGAATCCACAATATACAAAGCTTTCCACAGTGTATGTTTAGGTTCTTACAATGAAGCATGGATGGGATCTTAAATTAATAATGTCTACCTTAGTACTTAGGGCTTGAAAGCTTTCAAAATACCCAAACTTAAAAACGATTCCTGTTAGAAATCCATGTGCAAAGAGAATGCCAGTTAAGACAGTGAGAACATCAAGTATGGTTAAGAGATTTATTGAGTCACATCCAGGGCTGAAATAAACTGGTATAAGGTATGAATTTATGCAAGGTTTTGGTCCTTTATTGCCAATGTCAAAAGAAGTAAAACAATGGGGAATAACTGATGTGATAGATCAAAAAAAAAAAAAAAAAAAAAAACCACAAACTTAAATGCTAAGTTTCTTGTTTCTTGCCTGCAGAGTAAATCACCCTCCAAAGCCTTAAGTCATTGACTGCACCTTTCTGATGCAAGGTGATCTTTCTTGCCTATTTTAGAAGTTTGAAGAAAGACAGATTGCTCCAGCTGATTCTGCACCAATTCTGTCCTGAAATCTAAGCCATTATTTGTCCTACCTCTGACAAAAGACAAAATGCCACTTCCTTGCTGTATAGAATGGTGTGTGTTTATCTGCACTTTTATATGATGTCTGTTTCAAAACAACCATTTGATAATGGTTCCAGAAGATACAATAAAAATATTCTCAATCCCCAGTGTAGTTTCAAGATGTTTTGCGGACTTCATAGTGCATGAGCTTCTCCAGAGGATGCCTTCACAATCCTGAGAGGGGAAAAAAATGCCTACAGGAGGGTCATGTGCAAGGGGAAGCTCCAAAATGAGCAGAGAGAGCTGGATGGGCCAGTGCCAGAAGTTCAGATAACTTGCAGTACTGTAAAAACAGACTTTTGAGGCTGGGGGGGGGGGGGGGAAGGAAAAAAAAAAGCTTACTCTTGCTTCATCAGAAGATAGGCATCAAATGAAATGATTGAAATGATGCAGCCTGTGTTTTTTACCATGTCCAACTCCTTGGGAATTTCTAGGAAAAACACTCTAAAACCTAGATAAGCCCCAGCACAAATCCTGGAGGAGGTGGAGAGGCAGGGCAGTGCAGTCATTCAGAAATTACCTTCTTTTTGTCTTGTAGAGGTACTCTATGTAATTTGAAAGGACTGTAGTCTGTATTCAGTAGGTCTGCCCAGGTAACAAATCAAATGATTCTTCCATGAGTTGCTCCCTGTGAGCTGTCTTCTCAAGACAGTGCTCTGTACACAGGAGGGTTTCTGTAATAATTCTCCCCGAGAACCCAGGGGAATAAGTGGTGATTGTCTGAACAAAGAAATAGATCCTTGTGCCATCGATTCCAAAACTGACAGGAAGCCTTACTCCAAATTTCAGAGGGGGTTTTAGTTATTACATTCTTCTAGCACTACAAGATTGAAGATAATCACAGGATTGCACAGACTTTCTTGCTATGAGGCTTATAAGAGCCACCTGTCTCATAACTGGTAAAATAAACAGTTGCTGTACCCCTGGGTTCCTTTCCTCAGCTGCAGAGTACGGACAGAAGATGTTCTGCAAAATGAAGCCCTTCATAATTATGGGATTGCTCAAAGGGCCATAACATCTAGCTACCTCCATGAGAATGAGTCAGACAAGCGAGTTGGAATACTACCCCTATTTCTTATCAGCACAAATGGATATCATAGAACTGTTAGTAAACCGTGCCACCAAATGGAGGCAAAGAACCAGATGCAAAACTGGCAGAAGAACCTGATACCTGTGATGTGATGGTCTGAAAAATCATATATAGAGTACTAAGGAGAAAAACTCTTCCATTGGACAAAGGCTCACCTTCAGCAGGTGAGCTGAAGTGTTTTTGCCAAGCTAGAGGGTGTCAGGAAGAATGAAAATGTTGAAAAAGCTAAAAGGCAAATTGAAATCTTGGAGACAGTACATACTATTTGTACTATCCTAAAAGGTCTACTCAGTATCAGTTCACAACATTCTACTCCTTCACAATTAAGTACTAACTTTCACACTTAAGTACAGAAAAATAATTCATCTCATCATTTACTTGCTGAATTAAAGATTCTAAATTTCTTTTTCATGCCTTGGACTAAGGCACCAAATATAAACTCTCTGTCTACAGTTCAGGCTCCAAATATAGCCAAGAATTAAGATATTCCTGCTTCTGTAACCTAAATAATCTAATGAAATCAATTACTGTTTTGTGTGGATGACATCTGGTATTTGCAAATAAAACATGAAACATGAAATCCAACCAAAATAAGCATGAAACTGAAGCTCCCACCCATCCTACTTCATCCTCAGTAAATGCATTTTAGCTTAGCATCACAGGGTGGATTTTTCACATTTCCTGTAGACTTCAGCTTAGAAGCTGTCTGAGAGAATGTAACACAAACAGAAGAACAGCGCTGATAACTTTGACTTCAGTCAGTAGTTAAGCCAGTGGAGTGAACATGTGCATTCACTGAGAACACCATCCCACTGCTTAGATTTTCAGCCTCATTCTTTTATTGAGCAGTACACCAGTCATGCCAAGTGAAATCAATGTTTGGGTTGTGAGATACATCAAAGTTTAAGGGGAGCACCAGCTGTCAGCTGTGGAAAGGACAGAATTTGAAATGGAATAAATACAACTTTTCCCCGCTGTGCCAGTAAGATCTTTCCCCATTATTCTTGGAAGTTTAGGATAGTCCTAGTACACAGTATCCATGTTTACAATTAATTTCAAAATAAAATACCCCACTGCAGCACTTTGCTGGCATTGTAATTAATGCTTTATCTGACATATTATACTAGGGACAGAATGCAAACTCTTCTTGGATGTATATACAGGATTTAGGGGAGTTGCTCACTCTTCCTTCTTTCCTTCATCAGGAAAAAAATCCTGTACTGTGAGGGTAGTGAGGCACTGGAACAGGATGCCGAGAGAAGTTCTGGATGCCCCATCCCTGGTGGTTTTCAAGACCAAGCTGAGTGGTCATTGAGCAATCTGGTCTAGTGAAAGGTGTTCCTGTCCATGTCAGGAGGATTGGAACTAGATAATCTTTAAGATCTCTTCCAACCCAGGCCATTCTAGGATTCTCTGACTCTATGATTCTTTTCTTTTATCTCTTTCTTTCTTTTTCAAATACAGACTAAATAGGTAAATATAACTGTACATGCAATCAAGGACTGCCCTCTTCCCTCTCTAGATAATGCATTGTCAAAAAGGGGATGGGTTCTGTCCCTCCCCATACTCCAGAGCAGTCAGCATTGCAAAACAAGCAGTCCCACTCCTAAGACTGCCTAACCTGTGGGCTCTGAGCAGCCTTGGAGGGAGCCATTTCTTCTAAAATGCTCTGCAATGAAGAGTCATGTTTCCTCACAACTTTGTCCTGCCAGACTTGCAGACCTCCGAAACAGCTGGCCATGGCTGTCCGCACCACAAGATGAATGCTGGAGAATTTTCAGTGGTTGAGTTGCTGGGCAAGATTGAGGATTTGAACAATTCCTATGAAAACCCACTCCTGACTCTGACCCCCTCTGCTATGTGCTGCATGTTGGGAATTGCATTTGCAGATTTTACCTTTCTGCAGCTGTACAACTCCCATCTGTTTCACCGTCATATGCTGATGATGTGAGAAGGAATGGAAGAAAGCGGTCCCCATACCCTCCGTGCCTGCCTGATGTTCTGTTTCTTCCCTTGCTGAGGTGCAAGTGGTCACATCTATCCAAGGTGAACGAGACAGGGACTTGAAACAAGTTCATTTTATTTTTTTTTTCCTTTCCCTTCTGGATTAAATACCTCTGGAGAGGTATTTATTTCAGTGGCAGGAGCATCTTGTGTGTTAAAGTTATTGTGAAACTACAGCAAAGTCACCAACTGTCATCAACATGTCTGAATGGATAACCTTCATCCTGACCCCTTTATTTATGGTGCAACAGATTCTATCCATAGTATATTTTAATATATAGCTAAAATTGTGTAAAAAATGCTTGACTTCAGGTACATGGTGGAATGAATGGGATCACACCTCAACAAATACCTAAATTTGACTCATTTCTGAAACTAATAAATTTTGTTATGCTTTTTGGTTATACAAATGTTTCTACAATCTCTATCTTGATTACAAGAAACAAATGTTCTTCTGTTTCTTTGCAGTCATTGCACTTGCTGAAGCAAATACCATTCACAGGCATGACACAGCTGTCTATGAAATAATTTAACTGCATCGTGCACAGTCAGCAGAATTTCACTGCTGTAATTTGGAGAAAGTGGCTCCATACTGTCACTTACTGTCTGAGCTACATATTATGCCGCAACATATTTTTCTTACTTCCAATCTGTTGTAAAAATGTGGGCAGTTTTCTAATTATGTCCGAGTATTGCTTGTTAACAACACAGGTTTACATCTGGTAAGAAAGAGTGAGTTTTTTGTATGCCATTTTATTCTG
This sequence comes from Empidonax traillii, assembly GCF_003031625.1. Taxonomy (NCBI): domain Eukaryota; kingdom Metazoa; phylum Chordata; class Aves; order Passeriformes; family Tyrannidae; genus Empidonax; species Empidonax traillii. The sequence continues at coordinate 60,039 of NW_020956190.1, forward strand.
TAAGAGCAGTTATAAACCATAAGAAGTAATATCAGTAGCATAAGCAGGTGCTTAACCACCGTGGGTAGTTAAATGGTTCTTCATCATTTGATTTGACCAAACACTCCAGAAATTACTTGTTTCTACTCAGTGACAGTGTAAATGGGAAAGGTAGTAATTTCAGCACTAAGCTGAAATAACCACCAATCTTGAGCTTTGTAGCATGAGTTCCAGTTCTGAAGCTTAGTATCCTTGCTATATGTTGTGTGAAAGCTGTCTAGAAGACACTATTACAGAATAAAATCTTCAGGAGTTTTAGCAACCATGTAAATGCGAACTCTCACAGCTGCTGCCTGAATGCATGTAGGTGGAGTGGCACATCCCTTGTTCATCTGTGCATGGAGTACCCAGGTGGCAAATCAACCAAGTTTGCCTTTCCCCAGCACTCCTGGCTGTAGCAGGATGCCCTGGAGGTGTGGAGCACAGAGCATGCTGCTCACACCAGACCATCTTCTACCCACTTCTGTTTTAAACCAAGCTCCTCCCCACAGTAATCTGTTAGTACTTCTTCAAAGGCAAAAGTACTAAATTTATTCTAATTTATATATGTTTGTAGTAGCCATTACTCTGGGAAACTTATAGTTGTTGTACAAATATGTGAACCATTAGAAGGATCCGGACATCTAAACCTCCCTAAATAACATAAATTAGCACTAAATCTTTAACTTCTTTCAAAAATTAGATAATGCATGGTATACTACTTTCAGCTGCATATTTCAAGTCACTGGAAAGAAAAATATATTGGCCTAATAAAATCTAGGAAAAGCTGGCAATGAGCAAGAGAAAATCTGTGACAAGAATTTTGTCTCATAGTTGGAAAAGTATTTTAGAAATACATATTTATCATTGATTTTATTTTAAAAGAAGTAACAAGCCTCTCAGTTATGACCCTTATAACAATCTTGGCTCTTAACAGACAGCTATTAGTGCCTATATAATATCACTTAGATTAATTTCATAAGTCCAGCACTGACTAAAGAAGTAAAAAAGTAAAAAATATCAGTTTCCAGATCATGTTTAAAGTGAATAATCATCCCACTGTATTTTTAGCACAATGGAAAGAGCTGTGATAGTCTTATGGTAAGGAACAATTCAGTCTTTCTCAAGTGCTACACAAGCTGTGTGCCTTGCTGTTCAAAACAGTGATAATAAACAGCCCTTTGAGCCCAGCCAAAGCGATAAGAATAGGCATGATTTAACAGCATGGTAGTGTAAGCGTGTCACTAAAATGTGGTCTTCTGGAAGCTGCCTTTAGCACAGTAGAACTATTACTTGGCCAGCTCAGTTGATGGTCATGTGCTTTTGTTGCCATGAGCTGTGAGAATCAGTTGAATCAGAGATTGCTGTAGAAATGTGAATGTCGTTTATGACGGTCTGTAGTAATTCTGTACATCTCTTATGTCTGTGTTCTTATAGCCACTTGGGCACTGAAGTAGCTGAAATGAGAAAGAGGCAGCAGTCACAAAATGAAGGAACATCAGCTGTGTCTCAAGCACCTGGAAACCAAAGGCCCAACAACACATGTTGCTTTTGTTGGTGCTGTTGCTGCAGCTGTTCATGGTATGTCCGGTAGTATATATTTGGTTCCATATCCACCACAGGTAAATGATGAGAATGGAAAGTGTCAAACACTGGGAACATGCAAAATTTTGGGAGAGGAGGCACAATTTAACTTTTCACTTAAAAATTTGATTGAAAAAATTCCCAAGTTTGGTTGGACATCTTGTGAGGAGGAAAAGGAAAGAATAGTAAGTTTAAGCTGTATTTACCCTACTTAAGCCCTAAGTGAATGAGGAAGTTTCAGTTGTAAAATTTCTATGTGTGAATGAGAGACTTGATACTGAATATTTTATAGTTTGCATCAAAATATTTTTTTTCTGCTTGTACTTTTGATATTGCAGCCCTCTGTCTTCAGAAGGATAAAAAGGAGATGATCATAAATGTGAATATGTGGTGTCTTAGTATACTACTTAGTTATTGAATAACACATATTATATAAATCTGAAAACACAAGCCTTAAATTCCACTTTATCTTGTAAAAAGGGTGTGGCATAATTTTAGTGGAGGAAAAAAAAGGCTCAAAAATTGTGGCTGCTTGTCCCTTCCTAAACACAAAGTTCACTTGCAAAGTCAAAAATTTAAAGTCAGTTTCAGAAATAGCTTTAAATTCTCAGTGTCTTAGGATGCATCAGGTCTTTATTCCCTTTTTTTATGAACACAGTATTGAAACGCAAAGTAACTGACATGCAGTACTGTTCAGAGCCTGTACATCCCATTACCTAGACAGTTTAGTTTTTCTGGAGTGTTCACTCCCCTGTGTGTCTGTGTTATTTTAACTTGAATCAGCCATCTGGCCCAGGTCTAAAAATCTGAGGTTATTTGCCCCAGAATATTTTAAATACATAGCAGTGCTTATTCACAAGGTACCAAATGACACAGCTTTTTTCCAAGATGTCACATCCTGGAAGCAGTAGGACCATGTTCCTGCCTTGGCTGTTACTTCCAGTTTCATCCAGAGGCAGAGGATGTTTGGAGCAAGGATGAGAAAGAGCTCATGCTTTTACTAAGTTACTTTGCAATATATTCAATCCATATTGCAAAAGAGCTGGAAGTTTATTAAATAGAAAGCAGAGAATGTTTTGCCACTATTCTCTCTGCTCTGGGACAAGGGCACAATGTAGGATTAGTGATACTTTTACAGGCCAGATATTCATTCAGCTCAGTACCCAATTTCAGGAAGTTATGTATATTGGATGCCACAAAGAAAGGATAAAACAAGTAGACATGTACCCCCTCAAGCTACCCACAGCAAAACTCCTCACAACTTCTGGCTGTCTGCAACTTAGGGAATTTCTGGCCCAGAGTTCATTTCCAACCACTGCAGTTTATAGCCCTTGATGGAATTTTCTTTCATTAATTTGTCAAACCATTTTCAGAAGTGACTTTCTGACCTCATCTAAACTTTTGGCATCTAGGATTTCCTGTAGCAATAAATTCTACAACAGGCCTGTGCACTCTATGAAGTATTACTCCCTTTTATTTGTTTTACCCTACTAGATACTATTTTCATTTGATGTCTCCCTGTTCCTATGATTGTGAACAACAGTGACTAATTGTTCCCAGGATGGTCAAGATCTTATAGAGCTCTCTCATATCTCCCTTCAGCTGTTTTTTTCTTTCATAGTCTTCTCTGTTTTAATCTCTGATACAGAAACTGAGCCAGACCATGATTTATCTTTATCTGTCCTATATACCCACCTACCTCGTGTCTCTCTATGTACCTTTCCTATTTCACTATCTCCTGTCTGAGATCTGTAACTAAATCTGTTGCAGTAGTCAAGACATGGATGCACCATGTTTTGTGTTTGCTTTTGACTTTTATTACTAATTCCTAGCACTCTGCTTGCTTTTTAACAACCCCAGAGATAATGTTTTCATAGAATTTTCCACCCTGACTACATCTCCTTCCTGAATGTAAATAAAGTCCATCACTGTGCATGTACAGCTAGGGTTGGCTTTTGCCTTGCATAGTAGAATATGAATAGCCATGAAAGGATCAGTCTAATTTCTAAAACTTAAAGGCAACTGATTTTATTTTGTAAGCATGCTGTAGCTCAAAAAATCTTATTTGACTACTATATTTTGAAGCTTTATGAGTTTTGTGATACATGGAGTGCCTCCACTCCTTAAAATGGAGAACAGCTTATACATAATAAATCTAAATTAGAGCAATTAGATTTAAAACAGCTTCATCTTCATCTGCTTTTAGTAATTGTTTTTGCTGTCTTTCAGGTTTTTCAGGGCTTGAGGGTTTTTTTTTGGTAAAGTAGATTAGACTGAGCATGGAAAAAATCCTGTCAATTTAATCTAGTTTTTGTGATTAAATCAAAGAAGTGGTCAAAGGGGATAGTTATGTCACTTGCATTTACTAAAATCAAAAAGCTAGAAAAGGTGATGTAATACAGCTTTTTCAGTGCTATCTTCTATGATTTGGCAGTGGAAACTTCATTAGAGGAGAAATGGGAAAAAAACTTTAAAAAAAGCAAAATGAAATATTTCATAATCTCACTTAAAATGAAATCAGTAGTTGTGATGCCAAATTTATTTTGTAAATTTGAACTGTGCAGGTAGAGTACAGATTACCGTTCTTGCCTCAGTTGTGTAATCTAAAAAACTACAAAAAAATTTTAAAAAATATAGCAAACTTTATTATTCACTCATATATAGAGGACTCTAGGTAGTTAATTCTCTAGGGTAGTTCTCTGTAATAGGAAATCCTAATCAACAATTGTAACAAGTTCTCTGGACCTAATGTAATTGTCCTTTCCCTAGTTCCAGAGGTCTTAGTATTTGAGTAACATGAATTTCTCAAGAGATACCTGTCTGGAACTGTTGCTGGATTCATTAATGATGAAGACAATGCTTTAACTGTCAATATCAAGATTAGAAGAATTTTCTTCTGTTTTTTCAGCTGTGTGTGACTGATGATGGCTCTTACATCACTAACCCCTTATTGCCTCAACTTCCTCACCATTCATAGGAATGTGCAGGTTTCAGTAAGAATGTTTCACTTTTTCCTGTTTGAGGAGTTAGTTCAGTAGTTCATATTTCCACACAAATCATTAGAGTTCTAAAAATATCTTTTGTGAATCATGTGATGTTTGTTTTCTTCTGTTCTACCCCGTGTTAAAATCAGAATAGCCATTAAGTCTCCTGTTTGCACAACGGCATAGGCAAATATTTACACCTTTGTTTAGGGAAATAGTATCTTTCTTAATAGAGACTTTTTAACAGCAGAAAGATTGAAAAATTATTCAGTGACTTTATTACAGACCTTTTTTTTTTTTTCTCTAATGCTTTCTTCTTAAAGATAACAACTATTTGGAGCACTTCTCTACTGTTGCAGGACATCCCTGATAGGTAGTTCAGCCCCACGCAGACATTTACACCTCACCAGCAGGATGGGGAAGAGAATCAAAAGGGTGAAAGTGACAAAATACTTTTGTGGAGATAAAGAGCTTAATTGATAAAGCAAATCTGTGTGCAAAAGCAAAGCAAAACAAAAAATTAATTTACTGCTTCCCATTGGCAGTCAGGTGTTCAGCTATCTCTGGGAAAGCAAGGCTCCATCGCACGTTACAGTGACTTGGGAAGACAGATGCTACAACTCTGAACTTTCATCCATTATTAAGATGGCCATTTTATTTTAATAGGTATGCTCAGGACATTACCCAGGTAGCTTAAGTTCCAAATTTGTTTCTGAGCATCAGTATTGAAGGAAACAGTCCTGCTCAGTGGAGAAAATAAAGTGCTTTGGAAGTTCCCAGCAGGAAAAACTTGTCCACTTATACCAGAAGCAGATAATATATACCCGTGGAGATCTTCTATAGGACCTTCCTCTCTTCAGTGACCAGATATAGACCTTAGGCACTCACTTCAGGAAGACTGCCTCATTAAAGCAGCTAACAGTTAAGTACCAGTCAGGTACCCAAGGTCCTGGAATGAATCTAATCCAGTGTCTTGATTTTCTGCAAAACTTCATTCCAGCAGAGAACAGAAGAGAGTGCTTCCTTACTAGGTGGAGTTTCAAAGACCTGAGTAGCCTGAGAGTTGCAAAATTTGCAACTAACATGACAGTCTATAATTTCCTCCATTATGCTTTCTCTAGAGAGTTGCTCCAGAGCGTAGTTAGATCTTTGACTTTATAGTTTTGAGCTCAGCCTAGCAAGGTAAGAGGAGTAAGCCAGCTATTTCACCTCCCAAACCTTATTTAGCAATCCATTACTGCAGCTTCCTGAGCGGACACGAAGCCAGTTGTTCTCTTGCAAACACTTGTAAATCACATTCTTCAGAAAACTCTCCAGATGCTAGCACATGGAGGTTGGCTTTTCTGCCAAATTTATTTTGCTTTCTCCTTTGTCTCCCACGTAAAGCAGGAGACATATCTTTTTTATTCTTTCTTCCCTTCATGAGGTGCTCAGTGAATTTGAAAACTCTGGGACATTCTGATGCCCAATAATCCCTCTCCTTCTACTATACACAGAAGGCTCAGAAGGGGTCTGACATTTACCCAGCACGAGACTTTAGCGGTATGGCATGTCTGGGGGACATGAAAAGGTTTCCAGGGGATAAGTGAAGATGATCACTTAACTTTCCTTGTAGCTTGATTCAAATGAGTGAGCCTTTACCTGAAGGGGAACCATTAAAAGAAGTGCTGAAGACTTGTAGAAGAGAGTTTAACATACACAGGAGATGTCAGGGAAGATAGGATATGTGCCATCTTGGCAATAAACAAGAGTTACTCTTGGCAAGAAACCTCTCTCCTCCAGTTCTTATAACTTGTCTATGACTGCTGTGAGTTACATCTGAAACTTCTTCCTGATGACTTCCTTACACAAGTATTTTTCTGTATTAATGGGAACATTTTCCTTGCATGGGTTTAGCTATTTACTTGGGCCTACCAGAAGATGTTTCTGTCACTGGTGCCACGAATATGAGATGACAGAAACAGTTCTAAAAAAAGGTTTAAACTACATTAATTCTTTTCTCTACATTATCCTCCTCCTAACAGAGTGTGCATGGTAATCTAAATGGGAAAAAAACCCAACAAAACAAAACAAAAAGAAAACCAGCAACCCCCTCCCCCCACCATGTTTTATTTTTGTGCTTCCCATCACTCTAGTGCTTTGACAGGAATAAATTTTTCCTGGCATATTCAGTGTTAGTTTGCTATCGAAAAATTGTGTCTAAACTTTGTGTGAGTCTACTCAAGATAATCTCAGGGGGGACATAGTCATGGTTGCTTTATCTTATTTAACTATGGTAGAAAGTTTAGGGGAGAGGGAGGCAAAGAAATTATGGGGAAAAAAACAATTTAATGCAATAAATTATAGCCACATATTCTGAAATACTTGAAAAACAAAATCCATATCCTTCTTCCCATGCCCCTCTGCAGCAGAACTTTTAGACTAGAAAGAGACTAGAAGTGGGCTAGTACAAAAAAGTGAGCCAGGCTCCGGCATTTTGTTAAAGCTTTTAACAAGAAAATAAAATCTTTATCTTTGAAACAAAAGTGCTGATTTTGAAAAATATATTTTGGCTTTTAATTTTATTTTCAATTCTTCTCTTCCTTCCTGAACACATAGGACAACACATCTGAAACAGATGTACCCTGTTCTCTGTGTTTTACTTTTTCAAAACACCACACCTTAGAAAAATCAAGAGTGGAAAAGTGCATCAAGAATTATTGCATTCTAGTGCAGAATACAGAAGTGCAGACCACTGTACTCTATTTTATTGAAATAGAAGGTGATATTTTTGAAAATATCTAATGGGAAAAGATGTTCTGTCCTGAACCTTTTTATACTTTAAAAATTCACAAGACATCTTTACATTTTTATCATTTGCTGTTCCAGAGGTCAAAGATGAAAACACTCCCAATCCTTCCTGGAGAATAATTTATTCTGAGGGACAGTAGGCTCAGCTAGCACAGGAGCTCATGCTCTGTGTGTCTGTGGGACAGTATCATCCCCATCATCACAGTGTGATGGGCGGCACTGGTGCTTTCTTAGGAATGGAGCACCAGTTCTTCCAATGGGTAGTATTTAAAGCTGGATAAAATCCATTATCTGACCCGTCACACAAGGTACTGAATATGATATTCCTGAAAATCAGTCTTAAATCACCTTGTCTTTAAGTCCACATATCCTCAGTGCTGAATCCGTAAGAGAAAGCTGGCAGACATTCTTCTTGTCACTGCAATACGTCATGGGGTGAAGTATGGCCCAAGGATCCAAATACTTAGTCCTCAGAAATGGACCTCTCAAGGTTCCCTGAGCTACTTAAAATAAGAAATTGAAATTCTCAGCATTTGGAAAAATAAGCAGAAAACACTCTAAAAATAAATAGGTTCTCAAGTATTTTTTCATACTTTTGTAAGTTAATAGTACCTACTAAATAATACCCAAGTAAAGCATTTCTTTTCTCTTCAAAGCAAAAGAAAAGGATGATCTATAAAGTGAAAAAAAAAATCATAGCAGAGAAACATGTCTTCCTAATGTGTATGATATTTAATAGGCTCATTCTTCTTAACAATTAAGACAGGTCAAGTGATTTTATTAGCAATTTATGGAAGTTTAGGTCCTCAGGATAGGCTGGAGACAGGTGGCTCTGTGTATGCTTGTTTACACAACTCTCCAAGGACATCACAGCCTGACTTGCCAAACTCTGGGCTTGTGCCCTTCTGTGACACTGGGCCAGATTGTCAGTGTTAGCCTAACAGTTCCTGGAAATCTTCTCTCTCCTTGGGCCAGAACACAAATATACCTCATATGTGATTCAATAGGCAGCTTATCCCAGAGCTCCAGAAGTGGTGAGTAAAGGCAGCCTTGACCACTTGCTGCACCTCCCTGTCAAGTAGATGTGAAACACTACCTTTCAAAAGAGGGGAGCACATTTCTTCTACCTAAATGATGACACAAAGTGTAAAGGTATGCTAGATGAGCTCACATGTATACTAACTGCTGCTAATTAATAATTTTTCCTTCATCTGCTTCTAAGGAGTAAGATGTGAATGCAGGAAAACAATGTTCCTGGCATAACAAAAGGACTTTAGAAATAAAATTTGTAGAAAACAAAATTTAATGTAAAAAAAAAATGAAGGAAGCTTAAAGTTTACCTGCTAAATCTCAAGAGAGCCTGTCTTGTTCTAAATAAATCAAATATATCTCACCTACCCTCATCAAAAATCAGCCAAGAAGTCCCTATATCCAAGCTCATGAACCACCTTTTACATTCCTCCTTTTTTCTTCTCAGCCCCCTGCCACCTACCTCCAAATTCCTATGGAAGCACAAGCCCCTGCACAGCCTTGGAGCAGGGGCAAGAACCATAAGCCACCAGCTCCCACAGCAGCAAGGGGTTTCCACAGGTCATTTGCCTTGCAGAAGCGGCTTTGGTGCAGGCCATTGCTTCGTGGGACATGCAAAGTAAATCAAAATCATGTCGTTCTCTAGGAGAAAGCTGTAAGCTACACACTGCATTTATTTTGGCAGGTGATGCAAAGGGCTAGTCACTAAGGTGCTGCTGGTCTACTGTGAAATCATGGTGGAAGCACAGAGGCACTCAAGACACTACACAGATGTTCAGCATATATAATTAACTTTAAATTAATTTCCAGTGAAGAACCCTGGTTTGAAAAAACCTTAACACTGTAAACTAACTTCATGTAAACTGATAAATGTATCTATTTTCAAAGGTATGAGGTAAACTTGTTCCTCCCCATAATAAAATAATAAAAATAGATGGCTAATGCAAAGAGCAGAGCAACAGCTTCTTAGGCAGCTGGTCTCTTAAAACTGATCACAAGGCAGTGGTAGAGTCCTCATTAACATTAAAACCAAGCCTGGGCTTTCTGGGCCAAGCTTTCCTTGTATCAGGATTTTATTCTTAATAATTTAAACTTTGAAAGTTCATTTCATTTTGAGGAACAGATGGAGGCTCATGTGTTTACTGACATTTTTACCCATCTGTGATAACACAAGCAGGTTAGAGAATGAGTAGATTGTAAAGATAATAGATTAGCAAATTTTAAATAAATGTTTCTGAAGATTCACAAATGAAATGCATAGATTCCTTTGTGTGTAATACTACTAAGATGTGAAAACCTCATCAGTCTAACTGCAGAAAATAGTCCTATTTCAAGTAAACAATTCTGTAAAGGAAATTACAGTGGAAAAAAATTCAGAACTGCAATCCTCCTAAATAGAAGAATAAATACATGCTCAGAGGAGATTTGGGATTATACAAGGCTCATTCTAATTCAGTGGTGCAAAAGATACTGACAGTAGCTCCTTAGAAGGAGATAGCAGGCTAAATCTAGTTAACTTTAGAAAATTATCCTGATTCTGTCCTGGCACAGCACACAAGAGTGTATTCAGGGACAGCTGCTCTTGAGGAGACAAGGGAGAGAAAGCAGTGACAGAATCACTTCCACTGGGGAAAAGCAGCTTGATGCCTCCTCTGAGGCTGTTTAAGAGATGGATTGCTTCAGAGCATCAGCATCTTGGCTCTCCCTCACCCCTCATACCAGTTTTCCACCTGCCTGTGCCAAAATGCTATTCAGCTTGGTGTCTGTGGAACAGTGGCTGAAGGAAGATTCGTAATGTCATGACAGATTATCTGTCACCAGCACACAGCTTAACTGTTGCTGTGGAAAAAAAAGAAAAAACAGAAAAATCAGCAGTGCTGAGAATGCCTAAGTCCAGCTTATGCTGTGATTTTCAGATATTAGGAGTTTGGAGCCCTTGAAATCTCCCCTGATAGGGTTTAGGCTGGTTTTTTGTTTCCTTTTTGCAATTTTGCAATTAGATATTTACACAAAAATGCATTAACTCAGGAGTCCATGGAAAACTGCAGAAATAGAGAAGTATGTGGAAGGTCAAAGTGGGTCTGAGATCAAAATACAAGCTGAAGTTAGGCATGTTGATAGATGGGGATATTTTAAAGGCACCAAGGTGGCCTCTGAACTTTAATCATTGTGGAATAATAAAAACTTAAATATTGAACATGCAAAAACAACAATAAAATACCCTTACCCAAATTAAACACACTGGCTGTGTCTATACCAGTAAATTAAGAAGGGCAAGCATCTAATATGGGCTGCAGTCACCCTGTGCAGTAAAATTGTTAGCAAGTGTTAACTCTCTGGCAGAAATCTGGCCATTGCCAAAGTGCGCAGTCTCAGGCAATGGCCTGTCACAGGTGCAGAAACCCTGGGTTTTGGGTATGGGCTTTCATGGACTAGCTACAAGGTGCCAGTCAGCCTCAGGACCAGAAAACTCTCCCAGACCATTTTATCTGCAAGAATAAATGCAGCCTGTAGTTCCAAACCAAAAGGGAAAAAATATAAGGCTACTAAAGTCTGTCAGCAGCAGAATTTCCATTTTACATAGGTTTATTTTTTAACCACGTATAATTCCAAATCAGTTTAAAATGTCAGTTAAAAGAGGAATAAATGTCTTCTGCTTTTAAGAGAAAAAATGAGAGAATGTTTCATGGAAATGAGTCTGGACTCCTAGTAGATAACACTTACAGGGTGGAGATCCTCTCACTAGAAAAGTGGGTCAGACATTCGTGATGTGAGGCAGAAAGGCAAAGGACATATGAGTCTTGTCTAATCACCCTTAATAATTCCATAGCACATATATTTGTCTAGATGTCAACTGATTCTTCTGAAGTACTTGATTGAGGGCCTGATACTGGCAGATGCTGAGCACCTATTATGAAGGAATGTACATCTTCAGTTCCTGTTGACATCCATGTTGAAAGTGCTTCCCCGATGGGAGCCTTGTCTGACAGAAAATCTGGAAACCACCACCAACAAAACAGATGTCTTTAATAGACTCACATAGAGGTTCTCAAACCTGTTTGTCATCTGGACAGATGTTAAGTGGAAGATCCCCCATCTTACTCGACTGTGTGGATAAGCATAAACTTGTTCTCTCCAGGCTAATTTCACAAAATATGGTGTTCATAAACACAATGGTAGGAATTATCCTTTACAATTTCCTAAAACTCTCTTTAACTGGAGAACTTCACAACACCTTATGAAAAGGAAAAATTGTGAATTTAGTATGGATGTTTGCAGGCCTCTCTTCCCATTTGGAAACTACATCCAATTCTATGGAATCAAAGGAATGATCCTATGCAGGCTCAGTTCTTTACTGTTGCTGCCATTTTAATCTCTGAAACGTAATAATAATAATTTAAAAAAAACACAACACTACAGAAACTGAGACTAGGCTCATTTATGAGAATTAATTGATACCATTAGGCTTGCTTGCTAGTGATTTGGAGGGCTTTTATTCATCTAGCTACGCTTTCAAGGAATACAATTTTTCATTTCTTTGAACACTACAGAACTGCCACTTTAAATTGTCTCAAATATATGAAGGAATTGCTTGCAATATAGCTGTAGCCAAGAGTAAGGACACTGCAGATTGTCTAGTAATTAAGAGCATTCATCATACAAGATGGAATATGAATGGTAATATTATTCTGAATGGAGGAATGAGGATGAAAGCCAGACTAGTGATATGTTGTGTGACCTGAAAAGAGAAATACGTCCTTGAGTTGCATATTGCCTAAAGCAGAAACAATAGTGAAACAATAGTGAAACAATTGTTTCCCAATAGTAAAACAAAGCTAGAATAACTAGAAATCACTCGCAAGAAAACTTTGGCAACCCACAAATTTCTTACCTATACGGAAATTATATTCCACATCTTAGAACAAAAATCTCAAAAAAAATAGCCTAGGAAGGATTAAAAGTTTCTAAAATTTGCAATTCCTTCTGTTTTGGCTATCATTATGTAAAAGTAGTATAATCTCTGTAAAGTAGAATGCAGCAGAAAGTATATTTTCTTACAGATTTTCAGAAAAACAAGATACATATGAGAAAAAAGAACTTAGGAATGCCAGATTGCTTTAAATCACTAATTCCATCATCTCTTGAACAGTTAAAATTTTTGCTCAGTTCTAGTCTAAGTTTGAGGGAGATACTGTCCTTTATTTCAGAACTTTAAGTACAACGCACACTGGTAGATTCCATCCGCCTCTGAACCCCTACTGAGCTGCAATATCTGTAGCTAGGTAGTTGAAATCAGTTGCACAAGAACAGAAGAAGAAAACAAGTTCAGCAAAGCTGTCCACTAAAAGTCTCCTTTCACATAACATTTAGCCTGCATTGACCTTGAGACCACAGTTCTCTCCTTCACCCTTGAGTCATCCTGAAATGTAAATATAATTGCATTTTTTTAAGTAGCACCCCCACACACACAAATATTCCTCAATTGCAGTCTCTTTTTAACTATAATTGCAGTAAATGTAGAGTTTGTGGCACTAGTGGCCCCTGGACCACAATGTCCAGTTCTGCACTCTTCATTGCAAGAGTCCTGGATATACTGGAGGGTCCAGCAAAGGGTCCCTAAAATGATTAGGGGACTGGAGCACCTCTCCTGTGAGGAAAGGCAGAGAGAGCTGACACTGTTCCACCTGGAGAAAAGAAGGACAGGGGATCTTGTCAATACGTATAGACACCAGAAGGGAGTGAGCAAAGAAGAGGGATCCAGGTTCTTTTCAATGGTGCCCAGTGACAGGACCAGAGGCAAGGAGAACAAGCTGTAACACAGGAGGTTCCCTCTGAACATCAGGAAACACTTTTGTAACTGTGAAGATGTACTGGCGTAGGAGGTGGTATTCCTCAGTTTAGTACTTTCACTAAAAAGAAAACTACAAACTGCTCCAGTGGGAGATACTAAAATGCAGAGATTATGGGCTGAGATAAGAACAATTTACTGGAAACAGCAATGAGAAAAGAAAATGAACAGTAATAGCAATAACACTAATAACAACACTGTACAAAAGGGAGGGTGATTTACATGCAAAGTGCTCACCAAGCTGAGACAATGAACAATGGCAGATGGACTCTACACCAACCACCCTTGCACAGGACTGGCAGCCACACCCACCTTCTTCCCAGGTGCAAGTTCTTACTTCCACCGCTCCCTGGAGATGATGTGAGTGGTACAGAATAACAACCTAGATGTGCCCACCTGGCTCCAGGCTGTACCCCTTCACAGCTACTATGGAAAATTTATATCTGGCCTGGCTGAAAACCAGGACAGAAGGTTACTAACTACTGTCACAGGTTGCCCAGAGAGGCTGTGGACTCTCCATCCTTGGAGATATTCAAAAGCCATCTGGACATAATCCTAGGCAGCCTTCTCCAGGTGGATCTGCCTTGAGTGGGACAGGGGCATGTGGCCGGAGTGTGGAAAAGATGACCTCCCCTGTCCCTTCCAGCCTCAGCCATTCTGTCATTCTGTGGCTAGGTAGTTGAAATTAACCTTAGTTCTGTGATTCTATGTTCAGCTTGGCAAAGACTGAACTCAGATCCTAAATGTTTGCAAAACAGTTCTAGATATATTTGTGGGTGTCTTAGAAGAATGTCCCTTTTCTCAAGGGCTTTCCAGCAGGTTAGTTTTTCCACTACGAATACACTTCTAAACAGGTTCTAAAAGAAGAAAGAATCAGTATAAAGTTTACATCAAAGATCACATTGCCAATAGCAGTCTATGATGGAAGATGTATTGACTTGTGGATTTCTGATTCTACAAGGCTTTGCTTTCCAATTATTCATGGGGGCCCAAAGGAAAATGTAGGGTTTGGACAAATTTGACAACTTGTCTGCCAAGCATATGCTGAATTCAACATTTATGGAAAATACAGCAGGAGAATATAACTTCATGGCTTTAGAAAGAGACTGTTAATCTGATTGTCCCTTATGAAGAGAAAGGTTACCAGATTTTAGATCTATTCCGTTTTAAATCATTAAATACACAGGAAAGGGAAGAGAGTGATACACTGCAGATTTGCTAAAACCCTTTTATGTACTTGCTTTACCAAGCATATCCCTCTATGACTTACTTTAGTTTAGCATTCATATTTCAATAAGGATGATCTACCTTCATGGTGGCATGTGGGATGCAATTTAATAACTTTACATAATGATCTTACATAAACTCCAGAATTTGGCCAAGACTTCCCATTAACAAAGAGGTGATTATACTCTCAAGCAGTAGATCACTTGGGTTCAATTCTCTAGTTGAGGACTAGCACAACATAAGACTATCAGGACAGAGCTAAACGTCTTAACTGACTAGACCTTAATAGCCTGAGGTGCTCTGGATATCTTAAACCTTATTTCCATCAATCTCCTTTTTCTTTTATGGCTTATAGTTGAATCTGTAACAACTGACCAATTATGCTGAATCCAGCACAGTATTAAGAAAGCACTACAATAGAAAAGCAGAAAGAAATTGAAGCCATTCTCCCCCACCTTTCAAGTATGGCAGAGAGATACAATCTCATGAACTGAGAAGGTTCTTACTTTTCATGGGGGAGTTCACAACTCTGACCATGGATGAGCTGGCCTTATAATAAAGCCTTTGAACAAAAGACGTCACAGAACTTAGTCCAGGTTTTCACAAGGAAGGATGGAAGGACCCTGTTCATCCATAATATTTTTAAGTGTATTTCCTTCTAAACACTTAAAAACCTCACAGGGCTAAAAGCTATTCCTTCACACAGAGAAGTCTAAAGAGCACTGCAAGAGGAGCACTATAGAACAAAGACAGGAGAATTGCCAGTTATTCTTTCAGTCACCCTTGGGTTGCTGCTACAGCACTGGTGTCAGAAACACAGCAGTGAACAGGCCAAGACACTCGTGTGTAGGCACAGGAGGTTTGACTGCATCTCTTTATTCTTGCATCCACATACTCCACAGCCATACCATCAATACTACTGTTCTAGAAATCTCAAGACTGTTTTAGGGAAGTAAGCATACTTCAAATACAAAAAACAAATGCAGTTTTTGCTGTGCTTTAGAATTTTGGTGTGTAAGGCGTTGCTCTTCATGCTTCTCTCCTCAGTTTGTAGTATAGATGTCATTCTGAGTGGAAGGTAGAGGTGCTGTTTGCAGGACTTTGAGAGATGAGGCTCTAATAAATACTCTACATATCATAAAGTTAAGAGTTATAGTTGCTGGATTTTCCAGTGAGCTGTTTCCTTAATAGAAAATCTCTTTCCTTCTAATTTGAAAGGCTACTGGAAAAAACATATCCTATGACAAAATGCATTTTTTCTAAAGAGTTTCCTAAAGTTAAGCACAGTATTTCATTTAAATCTATTATTTTATTACACTAAATAGAATCACTCACAAAAGACTAGTTAGAATAATGGTAACTAACAATGAATAAAACCAAGACAATTATTATTTCATTTTAAAATGTAATGATAATTATTTTTTAAACCATCAAAACCAATTATGAGCTGTCATAAATTTCATTAAACTTTTTCACAAATGCTGTTTTGTTAGAAATCCAATTAATTTTAACTGTCAAATCTGCGCAAAACACAAACTCAGTTCCAGTCAGCACTATTCTCCATAAAACCCAGCGGAAGTGCCTGTGAAACAGCTTCTGCACCCATCCAGGGTAGCAAAAATCAGACCAGAAAATTTACACCTTGAGCTCCTGCTTTGCTCACAGAAGTTATGGAATGCAGAAGTGTACATATAGGAGCCAGAAGTCTGCCTTCATTTAGTACAACTGGATCCCACTAAGCTTTTCCATTGAAAGCACGTTCACAGCACATACAAGTGCTGGACTGTCTCCTATGGACTGCTTCTCAGCTGCATGCTTTTCAAACAAAGAGATGGAAAAAAAGCCAAAAATAGGAACTACACCACACTACAACATAGCAAACTGAATCAAGGGGGAAAATATCACCAAGAAAAATTGGAAAGGAGGAAGCTGCATGTCTTCTAGCCATTGCAAGACACAAAGTATCTGTTTTTATCATTTCTTTAATTTTACCTTACTTTTTATGACCTGTGAGAAAAAAAAAGGCCACTTTTCATGGCAGGTTCTATAGTAACAGGTCAAAGTGATGAGACCACAGTGTAAGCCAAATGAAAAGCTGGGAGGTTTGTGACTTCACATTCCTTCCCTCACCTGAACCTTTGAATACTGGAGGGGGTTTAGTTGTAATGCAAAACCTCCAGGATGGTAAACTTGCAAATACTTGCATTATTAAAAAAAAAAAAAATTGTTTGAGGTTTTTGGTTACATGAGGTAAGACTTTCAGAATCAGATGTCAAGTTTATTAACTCTCCTTGCAAGCAATTTTTTTCACTCTAAAACAACTGAGTCTAAGTTTGGTTTTTTCTTTTAAAAACAATTTGGATTATACATGCCTCTTGCACCATCTTATCACCTAAGGCAAATGTAACTCTGGCACGCAGGAGACTTAGCACCACAGGTACCTGGACTTTTCGAAAGGAGTTTATAGTTTCAGTGGACACTGCCAAGTAGGCTGATTATAACCTTATGGTAATTGTTGGCTTTCCCTCAACAGACTGCTTTCCCATGTCAGTTTGCTAAACACAATCTCCATCATTTAGTTTTAAGCACAAGACAATTAATTTTTTACTCAGAGTAGGATGTCACTATTTTTCATTAAATTCTAACTTATTTTCAGTATAAAGTTTTACATCCTACATTTCTTTACTGAATTCAGTGAACATCTGAAAATCATATCTTCTTAAAAAACTAGGATGAACACTAATGACAAAAAAAAAATCTTTCACATTTTTTTGACCTTTGTTTCTTCTTTGTAACAAAATTTTTCATGTACTGAGTTAGGACCAGCTTCCGGTCAACTGCCAATCAAATAAGTGATTCCCAATGCTCTTGACCACCTTTTCCCTCCAAAGTCTCTCACAGACTACCAGTGCAGAGATATGGGAATACCAAGTTTGCAATTCTTACTGTTTCACATCTTTCTCTGGATGAACTGCACATCACTTATGTTTGCCTTGCAGACAGCCAGGAGTCCACCCAAGTCTCCACCCTAGAATTCATTTAGTACCACAGATTTGGCTGAAGTTTGCTCTGCATTTCTATGTTTTGCATATGCTGATATTATTACAACAGCTGTAGAGCTTCAGTCTGTCCTTTTATTCTTACAAGGACGTGAAGGTCAGATAAGAGATGCATCCTCTTTCCCTCTGATACAGCCAGGGGTCTGAAGGATATAGTGCAAGTTCATCCTGAGCCTATGAAAATGTGCAGTACAAGGCATCACTTCTTCATAAAAATAATGATTCTAGCTCTAGTTTTTCTCATAATAATTATTCCAGATATTATTCACTTTTATTTTGGATATTATTCACTTACTATAAGAAAAAAGTTAATTATTTTCCTAACTTTGATAGAAGCAGTTCTTTTACCCTCTAGTCAGGTTACAAAAACAAAGGTTATCCTTGGATAGTAATGTTCATGTAACATTTCATTCTCATGGATACCTATTTTTGTGACATTAAAAGGGAGATAGAAGACGGCATTACTGACTAGACTCAAAATGATTTGAGATTACCATAGTTGTATTTTTCTTTATGAATGGATCAAAATAATACTGCAGTTATTTTTCAATATTATTGCTTTGCACAGTATAGCAAAGTCATCATTCTCCACTATTCATAAACAAACACAGCCCTAACTAGTATTCACTGACATCAGGCTTAATATTCCATCTGTCAGAAAAAAACAAGGTGTCAGAAAATAATTTAGAGTTTAAGTTTTCATAAAAGAAATTTAAGAGTGCCAGTATAATCGTCTTTTGCATTATCATATGGGATATGGGGATCACATCTCCCTCTGACATCTACTAGATCATGCTTCAGCATGTAGGAGTGAACTGCTGAATAGAACTGTGCAAGCAGTTGATTTTTCAGTGACTGACTGTTGAACCACAGTATTAAAGACAATCTGGTCAATCTGAACCACAATCAAAATTAAAAAGATACTAGCATGCACTTTTTCTGCATCTGAATTCAAACCAGGAGAAAAAAGTTTCTGTTTATATAGCATGTTTTAAGCCAGTCACTTGTAATAACAGTAAAGGAGTCAGAAAGCATGGAGATCAGCAAGAGCACCACCACTTTGAATTGAAGAGTGAAGGTATTTACCTAGCTGGTGAAAGATGTAGGGTTGTTGTCCATCTTTGTCTTGAAATTTTCAAAACCACCTTCCCCACACTTCAGGAAAATGCACTAATCATGTGTTCTTGTTTTCATATGCAGTAATGTTTGTTTAAAAGTTTTTCCTCCTCCAAATAGCCATGAAAAAATATTTCCTATCTGAATCTGTTTGGTAAATTCGACTTGTGTTTGTCAACACTTCTGGGGAATGGTCATTTTATATCATCTACGCAGTGGAATTTTAAAATCACATCTTGGGATTTTTTGGTGGAGAGAGTTGTGGGGTTTTTTTAAGAAAACTAAAAATATTGTGTCTCTTGATCTGATGATTATAAAAATTCCTAGGAGTAGGACAGGGTGAAATGTGGTGCCAGTGACATATATTCTTTCAAAGAGTAGATCAGTGAAGGAAACATGTCAGAACATCTGTTATCCAGAGAATCTTAACTGAATATTGATTTTCCCCTGAAAACTAATTTTTGCCTTTAGATCATGTGTGCAATTGACTTAATGTGGCGTTTAGGCTGGAATAAGGATGGTTGTTGTGTTACAGCGGTGGCCTGAGGGCTCATGGCCCTACTGTGTGACATACACAGGTTCAGCCGCAAATGCAGTCACTGCCCAGCAGAGCCTAGCCTCTACAAACTTCAGCTAAGAAGTAGAAATTGAGCGCAGACCTCCTGAATGGCCACCAATAGCCCACCAAACGAGTTCACAGTGTCCCAGTTTGATTTCTACTCCTTATTTTCATGGCAGCAAAAAAAACCAAAACACCACTAAGGCAAGAAGTTTTAATAGTCACATTGTCTTCAGTGCCAGATATAATTGCAATATACTGTGATGGTATACTGCATATGATGCACATAACTGAGAAAATACCTGAGTGAGTATAATTGGTGTGAGCCATGTATGGGCAGAATATTAATCTTGGCACCTGTCACAATGGCATGGTTTTCTTCCCATGCTGATAACAGTCATTTCACTGATTCACCAGATTTAGGCTACCGGTACATAAGAACCTGGCCCTTGGGAAGCAATTAAATGCCATTTGTTTACTGGATATACAGAGAATGAAAGATCAGGTCCAAGTTCTAAATTACTTTCAGTTTCTTAATGGCAGTAGAAGATAAGCGCAGCAGTAGGGATGCAACTTACAAGAAAGCTAAAACCACCAGCTGGAAACACCTGGAGGAAGAGTCAGTGAGATGTTTGCTCTTAAATTAGTTCAACTCTCATGATGATTTTTCCAATTAGCTTGGCTTTTTCACCTTCTCATGCACCAGAGTGTGGTAATACTGATTTAGCTCAGTAATTACACAACTGAACAATTATTTAATGGCTGACCATGAATATTAACAGCCAAATAACAGCAGCTAAAGAAATAAAGATTGGTTTTCTGAATCCCAGCATTTCCTCCAATAACACATCAG
The DNA here is from genome assembly GCF_003031625.1 of Empidonax traillii. Classification (NCBI taxonomy): domain Eukaryota; kingdom Metazoa; phylum Chordata; class Aves; order Passeriformes; family Tyrannidae; genus Empidonax; species Empidonax traillii. The sequence goes on from NW_020956190.1 coordinate 80,107, forward strand.
CTAGGAACCTGGACCAGTTTATTTGTGTTCATTTGTTCAATTTGTGTACTTCTTCAAGTAGTCCTTGCTCATTAAAATTTTTACTTATAAAGTGTATTAAGTTGCAAAATAGAAACACACTGACTCCAAAGAGAAATTTGTCATAAAAATATTGTTGCAGTAGTTAAAGAAACTTATTGGTTTTGTAGCAGTCGGAAACCCAAGATATATTTGAAAGGTACATCAAGCTCAGGCCACTGAAGTTCTTTTTACTGTACTCTCCAGAGCAATAAAATCAGCATACAAGTGAGCAGAACAAACCTTCCACAGGAACAGAAAACAAACATGTACTGTGCTTTCCATTTAAACTCTGTCTTTAGACATCCCAAACTCTCTCTTTTTAAGGTATTAGTAGGTTTTTTGTACTTTTATCATGGGAAATTTGCATCTCTAAATTTGAAAGATATCTGCTGGGTGTATTCCAACTAATAAATAATAATAGCACCATAGATGTTAATGTACATCAGATGTCTCTCTAGAACACTTCCGTTTCATTGAACTACTTTTTGATAAGGCACATCAGCAATTTCCTCTTCTTGAAGCCTTAACTATGATAATTTTGTTAATCTTTAGCCTGTTACTTTTAGTCTCTTTAGTTTTACACTATACAACATAATTCTTCTGACATAATCAGCTAGCTTCAATGATGGATTAAGGTATCAGAGACATCGGTTATGCAGGATGCCTTTTCTGCTGTGGGCTGCTTAAATGCCACAGAAAAATGTGAACAGATAGTATGTTTCTAGCTAAAGATAGCACCATAGGAAAGAGCAGTGCAGTGTAGTCATTTTGAGTTAAAAGGTAGCAGTCTGTTATTGTGATCAGTTATTTAAAGGCTGCTTTCAAGTCAGCCTTGCAGTCACAAATGTGTAAATATTTAATTTTTTTTTTCCTAAGAGAATATGAACTAGTTCCTTGAGTGGAAACAGAACATGTCTGAATGGAATGTACTTCTGTATAAAAATGGTGATTTCATTCACAGAAAAAACATATCAAAAGTAATGTATCCAGTGGAATGGATCTGCGTTGACAGATGTAGATAAATAAAAGTTGAAATGTAGTGCTAGTGTTTGTCACTGGAAACATAATGCAAAATTTAGGTCAAGATGCACTATAAATTTAGCACAGTTTCAAATGCAATACCCAAACGTGAGAAAGTGTTCCAACCCAGTATAACACTTTTGTCTTTAGAGTCTTCCCTATTTTGCAACTCTGACTAAATTCAGCTATTAAACTCCAGATATGAATGTTGAGATGAAGGAATCAGGGACAAGTGTGTATCTTATATTGTCACTCTGGTATAGATACCAGAAAAGTGATACACTATGTTCCAGACCCACCATCTGAACTTTTTATTGAGACGTAATCTTGTAGGAAATCAAAATGCATAATGCCTATCTGTTACCCCTTTGATTAAAAAAAAAAAAAAAAAAAAAAAAAAAAAGTACAATGAATTTAACATGGCTTTCTTGTCCGTTTTCCTATTTCTCTTGCCAACCACTCACTACTTCACTGTTTCCCCTTTATCAACGCATGATAGTTTTCCTAAGTCTAGTAAAGATTTTGCATGAGCAAAACAAACAGTACTTGATCCCAGACAATAAATTAAATTAGCACTGTAGACTGACTGCTCTCAAATGAGTCACTTTCTACTTCCAGTAAGACTCCACATCCTTGGGCATCTACTGCCCGACAAGTAAATTACATCAGTACAGCTTAGCTGCTGCTCATGTGATGAAGGAAAACAAGTAGCTTCATTCTCTTTTAGACAGACTTGGGTAAACACCCTGTTACATTCACAACGTACACAAGCTGTTTCCTCTTCCGTGGTGTTATTCTTTCTCTGCACCCAGCAGAGAAGACAAATGGTGCTCTACCTATGGACTGCAAAGGAGGGAAGGAGGCAGAGAGAGAAAGAGGCTTTGTGCCTTCCCTGCTTCTCCCTCACCCCAGCTTTGTACTCTGGCCAGATGCAAGGTGACCCTAAGCAGTTACATGTGTGGACTTAAAGATTACAAGACAGAAAGAAAGTGGATGGTCCCTTTTTTTTTCTCCTCCTGTATACGGAACTCCTGTTGTCTTTCCTGGGTGCTCCCTCTTTAGACTGACGAACAAAAGGTCAGAGGAGACAGAAAGGCTTTTTACCTGCCAACCCCAGAGTTCAGGATGTGTTGTTTCTCCTGCAGCAGTTGATGACACCCTAACACCTTAGCAGCACTGGAGCTGCATTGCTACGCTGTAACAGGGGAAGTAGGACCAAGGGCCTGAACTAAGGTCTTGGCAGGTAAGTGAAGGAGCAACCAGTATCAAAGAGCTTCATTTGAAAGTGTACGTCTTTGTAATGTTTAAGTCTTAATATGTGCTCTGCTTTACCTGGAAGCCTAAACTTCCAGTTTTCAGAAGAGTGTTTGAGATCACCTATTAAGTCTGCCAAATGCTTGAAAAAAGTTGAAGAAACTCATAAATACAGAAGGTCTAAAAAGAAAGGTTATTTGCACTAAAAGTGTCTCAGAGCTGGGATTTCTTTTTAGAGCCGAGTGTGAGTTTCTCAGATTAGTGGGGGAGGGAGAAGCTTTATGCTACCAACATATTTTTGTATAGCAACACTTAGGATGACTGAGAGCATCACTGTATGATGAATACTCAATATTCAAAAGATGAGCTCTCTTGGGATTGGGAGGGGGATTTTTTGCTTGGTTGCCTGTTTTCTCTGAATTGCATACATAGGAAACACCTGATAAAGGGAAATTTCCATCTCCTTACTACGTTCCACTTCTTAAGCCTAACTTTGGAACCAGGTTTCCTGTATGAATAACTATGTCACTCAAAACATACTTTATTTCAATAGTTATCAGGAATTGTGGTTTTGTTGGCAATACCATGTTCCAGAACATTCACAGAGAACACACACACTAAAGCAAATCTGATTAAAAAGGTATCTGCAGAAAAAATAAGTGACGCTAGTTTTGAGCTCAAAAAAAAAAGGAAAAAAAAATTTAAAACATCCTCACGAAAGTCTTTGTTTTCCTTGCTTGTGGTAATATGAGGGTAATGGATGCCTTTCTGTTCAGAGGCCTGTAAGTTTTACTTTTTGGAATGGAAAACAAATTTAGGGCAGAGGAGGAAATCATAAGGAGCTGCCACATGCTAAGATCTGTATCTGAGCCATCTACTGTCACCATATCCTGGACACAAAAAAGGGAATATTCATAAAGAATGAAAAGCTGTCCAGAACTGGTGGGGCACTAAAACCCCATCAATGTCCAATTCAGATATTCTTATCCTCACCTGCCCTTACTGTTACTAATATTCTCAATTTACTAAGTGAAATCACTCCAAAAGTGACCTCTAAGTTTTTGCATTTCAGCGGATAAACTGTGAGCTTTTAAAAAAATGCACATGCTGATAGCAACTGTTAATTAATTAACATTCATCAGAATGCAGGGGAAAAGTCATTATAAAACAGCCGTCTCCAAAATTTTAGAGGCAAGTGTGAAAAATGACACTTTATGTATCTTTTAAAAGTTGGCATTACTATAGTAATTGTTTTAAATTAACTTTCTCTAGACAAAATAAAGTGTTGTACTACATTGCAGCCTCACTGTTAGGAATGAAGACAGAGGAGACAATGCAGGAAGGCCAACACATACGACCAAACTGGAGAGTATCCAAGTCATAGAAGAATGGTAAGTTGGTCAAACTGTTGTCTAGTAAATGTTTTAATTTGCCTTTAACCAATTTTAAGAATTGCCTTGGGTTTTGTGCTTTGGGAATGTCCTTTTAACTGCTTTTCCTACAAAAAAATCTATACGAAAAGAAGCAAAATCTGTCCTGACAATGAAATGACAGCAGAGACACTGATTCTTAAGTCAGGTTTATTTATGGTTTCTTATTTGTCAGGAAGAACTGTGGGGAAGAATGAGAGGTGCATGGATGGTTCCATAGGTGAATCACTATAAAAAGCCTCTGCTACCTGTTAGATAGTTTTCTTCTGTTTATCCAAACAAGAAGAAAAACTAATGGGCAAGTGTACTTCGCAATCAGATTTTTAACATGGCTACCATTCATACCACAGCTTGGACAGTGGTTTCACTCGCATAAACCAAAAAGCACATACCTTGAAAATTGGGCTAAACACACTGAAAGTCTGAGCTCCTATTTCTGTCTAAAGTTTGGGCCAATATTTGTTGTGTGTGGAAAAATGCTAGCCTCTCAGAGGCTCTGAGTTCTCTAATCCCATAAAAAGCAAATTCAGAGGACATGTCTGATGGTAAAAGCAACCCAAACCATTCCTGTCTTCATTGCTAATCACGGTCTTTTATGAGAGGACAAGGTCATAAATTTCCACAAACTATTGCAGTGAAGAGAGCTTCCCAACAGACAGTGAGGAAGTACAGGTTGCTTGTCAGCAACATCCACCCAAACAGGTTGTTTGCACTCTCCTCAGAGAGATTTTTCACCTTCACATCTGTGTTTAAACATTTTCATTTGGATTACAATTATTTTGCAGGATAGTTTAAATGTTCAACCCTTTCTGATTTATCATTTATCAGAAAAATAACTTCCCATCATCCAGTCTGCCTTTCATGCAGAGTAGGACTTAATAAATGGACTTAAAATTATGTAGACAAATCTCATTTATTGTGCATCATGATTACACAGAAACTATTAACAACAGCCAGCAAAGCTCCTGTATTGGATCAGGAAGGGGAGGATGGGCACTCAGAATTAAGTTTGAAACTGTATTTAATTGTGAAGTAATTCAGAGTATTACCTTCTTAAGCTATTCATTGGTACATTAATGGATTAGTGACGCAAGTTAGTCTTCTGATCACTTATCCACTGCATCCACTGTTAAAAGCCACAAATAGTTTCCTTCAGGAAATGGGAATAAGGACTTTTTCCCATTTCTTCTCTTTCCAGTTTGCCAGCAACATCCATCACATCTTATGCCAATAGATCATCATTCAGGTCAATAGCACCAAACAGAGTGAAGCTTAGCAACCCTTAGGTACAAGCACAGAGAAATATGCTAATTTAAAAGCTCTCTGAATTACTATTTTGTTGGGGCTCATTAGTATGCTTTTGGCTGCCAAGAGGCTTTTATTTTTCTTTTTCTTCCTAAACCAAATTGTGTGGCAGCCAGATTTTGACCAGTCACCGTCAGAAGCAGGCAGGAACATCAGGTGTCATCTGAACCCTTCACTGAAAGAGAGTCTATTTCCAGCTTCCTGCAATCACATCATCTTTATCTGCAGAGACAGAGATTCAGTGCTGCTGTGGGATTTTGTCTTTAGGTCGCATGGCTAAGAACACTAGCAGAAAACTTGTAGGAAGCCATATTCATGTCTCGTAACATTAAACATGTTTAGTGGGCTATTGAGATAATGAATGCACAAGTGAAGAGTGAACAAAATTCCCCTGTCACTGACGAAGCCTTATTGCTTCCAGTTTTCACTTTGGCCTAAAGTGCAGTTGAAAGGAGAATTTTTGGATGAATGTATGAAAACACTGTTACAAAAATAGAAGCATATTTGTAATGATATTTGCTTTTGCAGCCAAAACCCTACTGCAGATGAAATTTTGTCTTGGGCTCAGAATTTTGACAAGATGATGAAAACACCAGCTGGGAGGAACCTTTTCAGAGAGTTTCTGAGAACAGAGTATAGTGAGGAGAACCTGCTTTTCTGGCTTGCATGTGAAGATCTAAAGAAGGAACAGAACAAGAAAGTCATTGAAGAAAAAGCAAGACTTATATATGAAGATTACATTTCTATACTATCACCAAAAGAGGTAAATCTGTAAATGTAACATTTGTTTTCTGTTATTCCAGAGTAGAAATGTTATAGCCTGAATTGCCAGGATGGGGGTCTGAAAGTCTGCCTGATCTGTCAAATGAAAGTTTATGTGCTGCAACAGCTGTTTGGGAGAAAATCCAAATTTGCATTTGTTATTCCTACATGAGAGTCCAAGAATGAAGACCACATATTTTCTCAAATGAAAGATTTAATACATAGGAAATTATATTAGATTTTCTTCAACCCTTTAATTCAAATAGACATTTTGAACTTACCTTCACATGGAGTAAAGAAAAAGCATGCCCTTTCAAAACATGTTTTGGAATACAGAGATACATAGATAATCAGCACTATGGAAGAATCTTTCTTAGGCCACATAATGTGCCTTTATCACCTTTGCCATGTTTCTGTGCATTGCATTTGACTTCCTACTCGATGGCTAATTTATGCTCCCTGTGGACCTTGCTTCCTACATTTTACTTTGGCACTGCATTCAAGAATACTTTGCAACTTCATTCATATGAATGAAGCCAACAGCAATTTATAGCTCCATTATCTTCCCTTGTGCCATAATGTCTACTTTTGCCTTGAGATACAACTATCAATACAGAAAGCTAATAATGAGTTTTTCTTCTAATACAATATCTCTACTACATATATATGTGATGAATGCTCAGCTGTCTTTTTAAGCTGAGATCGACCAGCAGTTAAAATTCAAACACCAACTAAGGGTTTAAAAAGCCTACTCACCAACTTGGTGCACTAGATGGGTGCAGATCTCATAAATCCAGTTGCTCGTGCCCATACTGGAAATCTTAGAAGGCAAACAAGAACTGTTTGCAGTGCTTAAGAACAGCATGGGAGCTGAAAAGTTCTTTTTATCCAGGCATCCTTTTCCAGATGTTACCTTTTGGCACAAGAGCTGAAATATTTAGCATCACTCATTCAGTGACGAAGTTATTGAGGCAGAAGGTCTTAGTGCTCTAAACAGACAACCTTGTATTCATCTGTTTAGCAAGAAAATACCTTTAATAATTCCTACTAGTTTTGCCATCTGGCTTTAGTGAGTCACTGAAGAAATACAATTCAAATTAATGTTCCATAATTAATATTTTTTTTTTTCATTTTGTAAGTGCTATTAACTTTTACTGTGCTCAATGGCCCCAAACCCAAGCAACCTGCCAAATTTGGTTGTTTGGGTTTTTTTAATCCCAATTGCTAAATTTGATATTGAATAGCCAATTAGTTACCTGCATAAACTATTTTTTTTTTTTTTGTATAAATACATATGCCTGTTTAGGGGGGAGAATTGCTTAAATCTTAGTGTGTCATTTCTGTGCTGCAGAAATGCAATGGTCTGGGATTGAAATCTATTTAAATAAATTCTGAAAATGCATGGATGCAACACTGCTACTCAAAACTACCTCAGCACTGCATCCCTGCACGCAATCACTGGCTGAGCAGTTCCACTGATCCATTTGTTCCTGCTGTGCTGCCCAGACTGCTTGCACAGATACCTTAGTTAGACAGTGAATTCAATCAGAAAACAGCCCAAAAAAAGAATTGCCACTTTCAGATTCCTTATTTTATGTAGCTGTGGGGCTGCCATGCCAGAACCAGTAGTGGAAGCAGCAGGGTGGGAAAGCAGGGAGGTTGTTCATAGCCACTGACAGAGCACCACTCCCTGCCCAGCCATCTCAGAGCTAGACAGGAGGGACGCTTGCTGCACCCTGGGGTGCTGCTTGCAGGGGCAGCAATGAGTGCTTGGAGAGTGTGTGTAGGGCAAGTGTAATGAATGTCCTGCAGAGATAGTGTCAAGGTATCTTAGTACATGGAGCTTTCCATGGTTGAACTCAATCCTTCAGGCCATATGAGTGCTTTTTTGTATGGCTGCAGAGTAGTAGGGCCAGCCAGATTGCAACTTGGTGTAAATCACAGTAGCTTAACTGATCTCTGCTTGGCCTTTCTCTACTCAATATTTTAGCCTTTTTCTTCTCAGACCCTTGCTAGTCCCAGTGGTCTTTCCTGCTACTGCCATTTTATTTAATCCAGAAGGCATTAATTCAGTGGGGTTTAGAGCATTTCATGGATAAGCTGTACATTCACTCAAATTTCTAAAAGATATGCTAAAATGATCTGTGCATTCATCCCAAGCATAATATGTCCTTTTCTGCCTAGGCACAGCAGTTCATTACAAAATGTAAGTAAATGAGAAGCTAAAACTGAAACTTGCTAACTACTTCAATATGGACATATGATATCCTGAAAGTATAAATTACCAGATATTAAATAGCCTTGAAAAGAAGAACAAACATGAAATAATTAATATTAAGGAGAAGATTAACACTAAAAATGATTAAAATTCTGAGTAATTTGTGAGGAACAAGAGTAATCCCTGAAAAAAATGGCAAAAAACTCTAGGACAGCCAGATGAGAAGGATGAATAGAAAGCTTCTAAAAGATTACCCATAAATGCTCGGGGGGGGGGGGG
>NW_020956190.1:89117-181872 GCF_003031625.1 Empidonax traillii
ATAGGGTCAATGGTCTCCGTGCATTACACAGTAACTGTGTGACAGCTCTGAAAGAAGCACAGAGCATCACCTGAATAAACTGATAAAGTCAGCATGTTCAATGGAGCCATGAGAAAAAAAGATACATATTACAGCTTTTCCAATATTGTTGTTTAATACTATTCTGTTCTTATCTTCTTCAGGTTAGTCTTGATTCCCGCGTGAGAGAAGTGATCAATAGAAACTTGTTGGATCCCAGCCCTCACATGTATGAAGATGCCCAGCTCCAGATATACACCCTAATGCACAGAGACTCTTTTCCAAGGTTTTTGAACTCTCAGATTTATAAGTCTCTTGTTGAAAGTATTACAGGCTCTACTTCTGAAACTTAGTTTTAATTTTCAAACAAAATAACTTGATTTTTTGGGGGTGGGTGGGATAGAAGAAAAGTAGTTTAATAACATCTGGAGCTGGGTTCCTGGAGAACTACAGTTTAGCACTACTCAGGCTACTGTGAAGAAAACAAATACATATTATGATCTCTGTCTACATTTTTACCAAGGTCCTCCTTGCTCAAGATGGCATGGGAGGAGAACAATGGATTTGCCAAAATATGTTTGTTTTACACTCCTTTCACCCTACTGCAGTCAAGATTGCAATGATATATTTGTAGTTTTATGAACAGTCTCCTTGTGTATCCTCACACTGCATGTGCAAGGTAAAACTGCTTCACTTACCACTTAGTTGTTGCAATATTTAATCCAATAACATAAATTATACCTGTATTTAAGGACTTTTTTTGTGCAATACAGTCTTATGGTACATAGAAACAATTGCAGTGAACCAGAAAGGCTTGCGTTTTTTAACATCACTAACTGAAAAAAGCCAGTTTTTAAGGTGTAGCATTACTCAACATGCTCTACTGAGTACAATACACTGACTTTTTGAAGCCAACATTTCTGTACAGAGAAAAAGAGCTATTTATCACTGTTTATTTAAAATAAATCAAGCGGAGGATTCCTCTGGTTGTTCACTGCCAAAACTGTGGCATTTTCATTACAGAGGTTGCAATGTCAAAAAAAAAAAAAAAAAAAAAAAAAAAAAAAAAAAAAAAAAAAAAAAAGAAAAAAAAGCACAAATCACTTAAAGGGATCCATATCTGGGTGACAAAATCTATGCGCTGATATTGTTAAATTGTTAAAAGAACAAAGATTTTCAATGTACATTTCAGATGTCAGATACTGTAATTGATTTATTAAAGACTGGCTATCCAGTTCTAACACTGTTGTATAATGTATGTACTTCAGCAAAAAAACAAAACAAAACAAAAAAAAACAACACAAAGAGCTTGATAATTTAGTTTTTTGAATAAAGAAATTTAATAAAAGATTGCCTACATGTAGCATTTTAGAGCATTTTAGAACATTTTGATGAATTGCATCTGTCCTGTAAGATTTTTTTTTTTTGAAAGCTAAACCTGGTAAAAAATGTTTTTAAACAAAGTAATGTTTTATGAGGTGGTGGGTTAAAGAAGACTTATCTTAGCTTCTAGCCTCATTGATTTTGAATAACTCCTTGAAAACAAGGGGTTTGGAGAGTAATACTAAACCAAACTTCAAGGGCTCCTAAACCTACAGATCTTACCCAAGCAAAATGCCTACAGAAATGCAATGGGTGTCTTTCCTGGGTAAAAAATCCTGTACTGAGCCCTTAATCAGAGCTAAGGCAGCATAGTACTCCCATCACTTGGCTGCCATGGTGTTTTTAATAAGTGTTTGCTTGGCCTTTTTATCAAAAAAATGTCCCATTTCAGGACACATTTTGATGTTTAAAGGGACAGTGTCTTGGAACTTAAAAAAACCCCATCCTCATACCTACCATACACAAGCAAAATGAGCATTAGCATCCCTCATAAACTGCTAAAGATATACCAAGAAATAGCTCTGAATACTTGCTAAATATATATATGTACGTATGTGTGTGTATATATATATATATATACATATATATATTTAATACTAGTAACTATACTAAGACAAGAGGCAAGGTTCTTCTCACTTACGTAGGACTAAACATGGCATAAGCCTGTTGCTTTTGATTTGACTGGCAGGTCTGGCAGTTGTGTCCTTGAGGGGAATCTAGCCCAAGCACAGTTGGCTCCAACCACCCAGTTAGTCCTTTCGGGCAGCCTCTGGTGCCATCTTTGGTGGGAACCGCTGCTGCCAAGGCAGTGATACAGTAACTGGGAGGATGCAGGTCTTAGTTTGTCTTCTGGGGCTTCTTTTTTTCCCTTTGTTTTACTACCTCTCATTTTCTTAATTTATTGAACATGCTTCAGATAGCAAGTTTGGGGAATTTTTTAGTCATTCTTTTTACTTGAAACCTGTGTGCTTTTTTTGGATATATATATATGAACAATTTAACAAACTGTTTCTAAAACTCATTTGGTTTTGTAATTTATAAAGAATTCAGGAGATGATTAAAAGGGCTATTCTCTATTCCCTATGCAAATATTTTAACTGTTGTAGTGTTTGACAAAATGGGATCTAAAACAAAAAAAATCTGCAAAGTGGAAAACAAATCTGTTTACAGTGGCGTTGCTGACTATCCTACCATATTCAGCACTTTTAAATATTGTTATTTATGAAAATGTAGTTTAAAATGCAAGACAAAATATTTATAAATGTTTCTTTTAATAAATACCTGTTTTGTCTGAAAGTGTTACTGTGTTTTGACAACTTTATTCATGTTGGTTAGCTATTTACCATTATGAATAAAATATTCAATTATTATACTGATAGAATAAGAGCTATGATGTTTACAAATCCTGAGGGGGGAAAATTCAGTGAGAAAGCACTGCCTCCTTCTACTGTGAATTACTGAATTTCTCTGGCTTTTTTCTTACTTAGAATTTAACTATGGTCCTACATATGTCTAGTATCATTTAATTACAGTTATATTTACTATGGTACTAAACATATACAGCATCATATATGTGTATATTTACATAGTGTAATTTCAAGTTGTTGGTGTTTGAGGCACAATACATTTAGTCCACACATCTAAACAATGTGTAAGAGACAAAACTGCATGCATAAGTCTTTACAAATGTAGACTTGAATATTCTTAATGTTACTATTTGATGGTGACCTGCTAGTCCTTAGCTATCTTTATAAGATATTTCACACAGGTAGAAGTTCTTGTCAACATGGACAAGTCATCCTTTCAAGACAGTTTTAAAGCTAGATGTGCAGGCCCTGAAATATTATATTGATTTCTAGCATAAGGTTCCAAAATCTGTATTTGGAAACTGTGACATCATTTTGAAAAATATTACACCAATCTTCAGTGTAATACTGCAATGAAATCACGTTCAAAATTTATTGTCTAAAATCCTTTATTTGGAGGGATTTAAAAATTGAATATAGCATGTGAAAGTTTCTTTCTTGGAGCAAATGCTCATATTAAAATATTTAATATATATTTCATTTATCAGTTTGCATTTCCCAAAATTTCTTTATAACAAAATGGCTGTAGTCCAAATGGACAATAAGTCATGCTGTAACATGATTTCATTGCCTATCATACAGTTCTTTGAACACAAATTGTAAAACAGTCAAGCTATTAAACTGATTTATTGTGCATGCAGTGTACAATACACTTTGAAAAACTGCCTAAATACACTTAATCTATAGCCTGGAATAAAATAAGTATGTATTTAACTTGTATTTCAATTTTTCATGAGAATGTATATAGCAAGTGCACTACAGAAAGTGAATTATGTTTTTGTCACTTTTGCCCCGTGTTTAACATTTCTGTCAAATAGAGCCTAATGCCAAATAGCCACAAATAAGCAGAGCACCTGACCCTTAGATTTAAAAAAAAAAAAAAATTGAATCTATATTGTGCTATGTATGTGTTCAACCTAGCTGTTTACAGCCAGCTTTCACATAACTGAGCTGAAAGTAGTTTGGGTCACTCAGGATAAAGCAAAACCCACAGATAGTATCATGAGTATTCAAATTAGACTGAAGGCACATATGGTATTAAGGAGACTAAAGGTATGACAGAGAAAAGACAGGCCAGTGACACAGGTGGTTGGGCTGCAGGTTAACCAGCTAAGTTCTAGATCGCTCAGTACCATGGAAGTGTGGCCAAAGAGCTTCCAGGTCCACAGCCTGTCCACAACGCACTTGAAAACCTGTGGAGTCCACATGGTCCATTCACAGGACAGCAGAGAGTGGAAACAAACCAGACTTAAGCTAGTAATAGCTCTGTTTTAAGTTAAAGGCATGCTCAAGTGTCTGTGGTCTAAACCGAGAAAATAAAGAACTACACTTTCCCTTAAACAGCCAGGGTTTAAGCTATCATCTGATGCCAAACTTGCTTCCCTATGCAGCAAATTCTATCACAAGGAGCATCTGTCTGTGGAACCAGTATCTAAAAATAGATGGGGAACTTTTTCAGTAAGTGCAGCTTGCTTGATTGACCATGCCATGAGCCTGCTTAGGAACCTGCATCTTCTATGTGCAGTAAGTGCTTGGGAAAGCCATTTAGCATAAGCATTCCACAATAACAATTCAAAAACTATCAAAGCTGATGCAAGAAAATCTCTAATTTTAGCAACTCTCTATACCATAAGGAGCAAAGCTCACACCTCCACAATGTCTATGAGCCTGCTCCTGGCATCGTTAACCCAGCCAACAGAGCCTTAACAGTCCTTACCAAATCCAAGAAAGCAAAAAATGAAGGTTTCACATAGGTAGCTGCAATGTCTGCTCTGAGTAACTTGACCCTTGTCTAACTACCAACTTCAAAATAGTTTTTTTCTCAGCCCATAATGCTGTTGTTTTTTGAGAGACCCAAGGGTAGCATGGTAGCACATTTTGAGACTTGGATGCAGTGACAGGTTCAGTCTTGCTCACCAATACCCTGACTACATTTGCAATGACAAAACATCAGCCCTGTTCACGCATGTCCTGAATACTTCTACCAGCAGTAGAAGTGATGTTTGTGGGATGAAAGAACAAAACAATAATGGTGCCAAAATCATTTGACAAAAGCCTGACAGAAACACTGTCTGCATATTATTTAACATTACACCAAAATCCAGATTTTGCCCCTCCCTTTATCTGTGAACTCACACTTCCAGTTTAAAACAGGGATATGGTTCAAAGGCTGACCATCAGTGATTGACTCACACTACTTTTTTTTCTTTTCAAAAGCTTTACATTAAATCCCCCCTTACTCTAAATTTCCTGAGTTTTCCATACTTCTTTTCACAAGCACGGTTCACACAGTAGTTAAACTGTCGTTTGTGGGGCAGTGTTGATCTGCTGGAAGGCAGGAGGGCTCTTCAGAGGGACCTAGACAAGCTGGAGAGATGGTCTGATTCCAATAGGGTGAGGTTCAACAAGGTCAAGTGCCGGGTCCTGCACTTTGGCCGCAACAACCCCCTGCAGCGCTACAGGCTGGGCACACAGTGGCTGGAGAGCAGCCAGGCAGAAAGGGACCTGGGAGTTTGGATTGACACAAAGCTGAACATGAGCCAGCAGTGTGCCCAGGTGGCCAAGAAGGCCAATGGCATCCTGGCCTGCATCAGGAATAGTGTGGCCAACAGGAGCAGGGAAGTGATTCTTGCCCTGTACTCAGCACTGGTGAGGCCACACCTGGAGTGCTGTGTCCAGTTCTAGGTCCCTCATTCAGGAAAGACATTGAGGTGCTGGAGCAGGTCCAGAGAAGAGCAACGAGGCTGGTGAAGGGACTCGAGCACAAGCTCTATGAGGAGAGGCTGAGGGAGCTGAGGTTGTTTAATCTGGACAAGAAAAGGCTCAGGGGAGACCTCATCCCTCTCTACAGCTACCTGAAAGGAAGTTGTAGCCAGGTGGCATTGGTCTCTTCTCCCAGGAAACCAGCAGTAGGACAAGAGGGCATGGTCTTAAGCTGTGCCAGGGGATGTTTAGGTTGGATACAGAGAGGGTAAAGAGCATTTAAATGGTCTGCCCAGGGAGGTGGTAGATTCACCATCCCTGGAGTTTTTTAAGATGCAACTGGATGTGCCACTGAGTGCCATGGTCTAGTAACCACTGCAGTGTTGAAGCAAGGGTTGGATTTGATTATATCAGATGTCTTGTCCAACCCAGTTGATTCTATGATTCTATTCTATGATTCACTGTCACAGAACACCAAAATATTTGGTTTATTGAATGCACAAATTTGGTCATTTTTTCTTTACCCTTCAGAAAGTAGGTGCAAGGGAATCTTTCACTGGGTGAGATTTTATATGCAATGCTGTTTATCAGCACCAGACTAGTCACACAGACTGCATTCTCCACAAAGGTCTTCAACTGTGATTTTTACTTATAAGCTATTGTTACAGTGTATTTTGCCAATAAATCTTGTCTAAAATGGTGCAAAAAGGTTTTTATCCAACCATTCATTTAAATGTTTAATATTTTGAATAACAAATTCTCATGTTGGCTGTACTGCCCTTGTATTTCCATTATGCAACAAAAACTTTCAAGTTTTCATTTCTGCCTACCAGAACTAGTTAAGTGTGCAAGCATTGCTCCATTACTCTTGCTTTTGATATTACACGCATGAGAATAACAATTTACTATTTATCATATGGAAGTTACAGTTATTCCACCAGTGTAATTTAGTTGTAAGGTATAATTACCTAATTCTGTTAAGACGTGAACAAGGACAGAAGAAAGTCAAGGACACAACTCTGACTCCTCCAATGATTGTAATATCAAATACTGCATAATAAAGTTTTATGGATAGTTGCACATTTTTATAATAAAGTATATTCTTCAAACTGTTTTGAGTTTAGCGAAGAATCTCATTAATGATATCTAAAACAAGGCTACTACGCCAATCTACATATCCGAAGAAATTAGTCCAGATCATGCCACAGCACCCATTACATCACAATTACTAAATGATTGCATCCTAATTGCCTTCCCATTTAAAAGTCTGACATAAGAAGTTTGACATTGTGCTCAAATCTCTATTTTGTGAACAGGTTGTCTTTTAGTCTCATTGCTATTTTCTGACACAAAGGCACTTAGAATTGCCTTTTTTTCTTCCTTTAAAAATTCCTCTAAGTGCTTAATTCTGCATTTGCTTTCACTGTGGGGGCATCCTTCCGCAAGTATTTATTTGCGTTTCCCTCCTCAGGGTACTTTAATTCTCAAAACGTCGCCTGAAGGGATAGAATAAGGTCTCTAAGAGTAACCCGGATATCCAAAGACACAGCTACAATTTACCCCTTTCACCTATGCATCCTTGCAGGTCGCATTAAACCGCGGCAGCAGAACGCTCAGCACCCTCGCGGCTCTCGCCCAGGAGCCCCGCTTTCGTCACTGACCAAAAACCCACCTCGCTGTTCCCTCCGAGACCCGCAGGGGGCGCTCAGCACCCCTCGCCCCGCCCTGACAGCGCTGGCCAATCAGGGCGCTCCCGACCAGGGCGGAGCCCCGCGCGCCGCAGGGAGCCGAACGCCTTCGGCCGTTTCAGCCAGCGCACCCCCGGCAATTCCCGACCACGCCCGAAGCCGACGCCGAGCACCTTCGGCAGCTTCCGGAAACCCGGCAGGCGGGCACCGAGTGCGCTCGGATGTCTCCGGCGCGGCAGTGACGCCCCGGCGGAGGGAGGGCGCCGTCGCTCCCGCCTCAGCGGCACATGCGGCTGCTCTCGCGAGCCCTCCGCGCGGCGCGGGGCTGCTGGGCCGCCGCGCTGCCCTCTCGGGGCCTCCGGGCAGCGCCGGCCGGGAGAAGCGCGGCGGGAAGATGCGCGCCGCAGCCGCGCCGCGGGTTGAGCACCCGGCCCGGCCTGGACGAGCTCTTCGCCGCCCCGTCCCTGCGGCGGCTGCTGGAGGCGCGGGCGCGGGCCGCGGGCGGGGCGGCGTCGCAGCTGGCGGCGAGCGTGCAGCGGCTGCGCGACAAGGAGCTCGAGCTGCGCGACACG
Source organism: Empidonax traillii (assembly GCF_003031625.1). NCBI lineage: Eukaryota > Metazoa > Chordata > Aves > Passeriformes > Tyrannidae > Empidonax > Empidonax traillii. The sequence goes on from NW_020956190.1 coordinate 97,068, forward strand.
CGCGAGCTGGCGCAGCAAGGTGCGTGGCGCGCGGGCCGCGGGGATATTTGCATGCGCGGGCGCGATTGGCGGAGCAGCGCTGAGGGGGCGGAGCCGCGCGCCAGACGTGGCGGGGTTGCGCGCGCGGGGAGCGCGCCACGCGTGTCACCTGGGTGGGGTTGGCGGGGGAGGGAGGGAGGGAGGGTGGGTGTGACACGCCCGTCACTGGGGCAGCCGAGGCGGTCCCCTCGGGCCTTCCGGAAGTAGAGGAACCACCCGAGCGGAGATCCAGGTTACGGGCGACTGGGGAAAGCACATCCGCCGGCCTTGGAGCTGCTGATACTGGAACGGGGAGCAGGGCGGTGACACCTGTTTCTCATAGAATCACGGAATATTATGAGTTGGAGGGGACCCACTGGGATCATCGAGTCCAGCTCTTAAGTGAATGGTCCATACAGGGATCAAACCCACAACCTTAGTGTTACTAACACTGTGCTCTAACCACATAAAATAAAGAAAATTAATCGGGGATAGAGAACTTCTAGAGGTTTTTTTAATCCATTTTTCTTTTGCTACCGAGACAGCCCAGCCTGCCTGCCTGTCTCCGTTTGCAGTCATGGACATCAGCATCTGTTTGTGCTGCCTCCACATGTGATTTGACTTTGTATTGTGCCGGTAGCTGCACACTTTTAGGGCTGCCAAATAATATTTTTTTACCCAGAATCAAACTTCCTTTTGATAGCAGTTAGAAAATCAAAATGCACAAAAGGAGTGCTTCAAGGTCAGTAAACATTAATTAGACTGTGAAATATTCCCTAGATTATTTAATACTTGCTACTAAATACTGATTAATCAAAAGTGCTAACTCTAGGTAGCTATTCTGACTAGTGAAGGTGGCAAACACTGTCCGAAAACAATAGCTCCTGTTTGGTATTTTTGCTATCTCTTACACCTCAGTTTGAAAAAGGAGAAATGTTTCCTTTGAACTAACTAATAATTGACCGAAGCTAACTTAATGAAATGGTATGGAAGATTTTTTTTTCTCCTTTCAGAACCTCCTGAAAAAGCCAGTGTTATCAAAGCCAGGCTTAGAATTTCAGCAAAATGAAGAGATCATAAAGGCCTAGTCAGTAACTCTGAGCGCTTCTTTAGTTAATAATTGCAAATATTTGTTTATATTATTTTTAAATTATTTTAAAACCTGTATTACATCTGCATCTTAAACTATGCAACTACTATTAATTGGTAGATTATTTCTTAACTGAATAATAATCGTGTTATCAACAGCTGGTTTGACTCTTCAGAGATTTTCAATTCCTTAATTCTTATCCTTCCTTCTGTTGGCCTTAATAACTAGCCCTTGATCGGTCAGTAGTTATGGTAAAGAAATGTAGATGGAGATAATCAAGTTTACATGTTAAAGCGTTACAGTTAGTCAGATAGTCGGCTGTGCGTGCTCTTAGCCAACTGTAGATAAAGCATGCTTGTTGTTTAAACCAATTTATGCATTATTATCTTTTTAATTTCCTTCTTACAGGAGTGATGGAGGAGTTAATTCACCAATATTAAACCTAAAACATAAAGTAAAAAAGTTTCATTTATAGTTGAGCTAGTGACTATTTGCAGTCACAGTGCTGAAAAGATGTTGCTCTAGTGCAAGACTGCTCCTGACTACATTAAAAAGTTTGCTGTACATGGAAAAAAGTCTAACCCCAGCTCCCCATTTTTCACTTTTTGTACCATTTTCTCCTTTTTTGGGTGATCAGAGTCTGCTTAAAATGTTGCTTTTTTTCCCCTTTGTTTGAAGTTTGATATTGACAAAAAAAAAAAAAAAAAAAGAAACACTTTAACATATTGAAACTGTAGTACAGAAAAAGAAGTCTTAATTGAAAAGCATTAGTGTTGGCCAATCAAGTGATGCTTCAAAAAAAAGAATTCTTCCATAATTTTGTTTTTAGATGTTTTAGAAGTTTTGCAGCTGTTCTCAGATAAATTGAGAGATATAAAATACTTGAAATTACTACTGCAATCTTCAGATTTTTGCGTACAGTGATAGAGATAATAGTCCTTTTAACAGAGTGCCAATTGTGGGGCTGCTGTGCCCTTTAAATCCTTAAAGTTTCTGTCATACTGAAATACAGAAGGTAATTTCTTAGAGTCACAGAATGGCTGAGGTGAGAAGGGACCTTTGGAAATCACCCAGTCTACCCTTCTGCTCCGCAGGATCACCCCCAGCAGGTTGCTCAGGGTTTTGCCCAATTGAGGTTTGTGTATCTCCAAGGATGGAAACTTAAAACCAATCTGGGCAACCTATGCCACTGTTTGACCACTGGCACAGCAATTTTTCTTTTTTTTTGGTTGGGTTGGATTTTGTTTATTTTGTCCTTTAAAGTTTCAGATTTTTCCCATGTCTTTTACCTGCACAGGATTAGAACATGCTTAATATGTACTGTGTATCTTCATTACAGATCATATTATTAATTTGATTTTCTGGCAGGTTTAGCTTGTTGGGGATAGGAGCAAGTTGTGTAATAAGTTGCTTTGGGGTTTGGTTTTTTTTTTTCTGTAGAGTAAGTACTTCATGTGGTTATTTTTCAGAAGGTTTTCTAAGAGTGTAAGTCTGAGGATTAACCATACTCAAATATTCCAGATGAGAATCCAGATTTACGGAAGCTTGCAGAAATGGAAATTGCCTCCTGTGAAGAAGAGATAGCTGAACTGAAACAACAGGTGAGATCCCCTTAAAGAGCCTCTATTTCCCTGTCATTCTTAAATTAACAAGGTCAGATTGTCTTCTCAGGAGCATTGGAACTCGGTAATATTTAAGGTCTCTTCCAACCCAAACCATTCTATGATTCTCGTCAGTATGTATATGATAAACTCATTTCCTCCACTCCTTGCTAGTTATACTGAAATAGTGTCTGTTATCTAAGGAAAATGAAAAAAGCAGATGCTACAGGTACAGCCTGTAAGCAAGTGCCTATTTCTACCTCAGGATGTTTTAATCAATGTATCTTTTTAAGTTGCTGCTATAGTTTGTCTTGTCTGGATATACTGTTATGGATATCCAGCTCTTTATCGCTTTGAAACAAAACTTACATAGTATCAGGCATACTAGTGGTCTTGGAAAAAATATTTTAATACTATGTAACTACTTTAGTTGCTACCTTAAATAGGTTTTACAGAGTATGTGTGTTACTTAAAAAAAAAATCATGATCTTTACGATAAAATTCTGTTTAACTTAATGTTACTTATGAAGTAGAAGCTGGTGTGGTTACACTCTTTATTCCTCTGACAAGAATACAACAGTCGCCTTATGAATATTTTTGTAAATATTTATTATTTTGCCAAAAGAAATAATTATCTCTAGAAAGAAACATCACCTAATGCTAGTAAAGGAAGATGATTAAAAAGCTTTTGCAAATCAGGCAGAGTTTTAATCCAGCATACAAAATTTTGATACAGTTTTTTACTTCTGGTGTATCTTTCTTCTGTAGATCAGGCTCTTCCATTTTAAATAAATAAATGAATAATACATTTGAGTTGTTGTTGTTGTTGAAGGACTGTCTTCTGAACATCCATACCTTCTTAGCTCTACAGTTGAGATGGAATTAAGAGGAAATCTGACAAGAAGGAGATGTTCAGTTGTCTTGCAAGAAGCAGCATGAATCCTGCAGTGTCCAAATGTCCTCGCAGTTCTGCTGATGGGGGAAACTTCTGTGAAGTTTTGTGAGTCTTGAGAGAGACCAATGTAGCTCCTGTAACTGTGAATAGACACGGGGAGCAGTGCAGCATCACCCCCACTCACCTCTGCTTCCTCACTATAGGAGGCATGAGAAGCCCATCCTCAGGGCAGCCCAGGGGTCAGTGCAGAGAACACAGCCTAGGTTAGTTACAGACTTGTCTTGGTGTTTTGTATTGTCTCAGTTGCGGATAGTATCAGAGAGGAGTCTTAGCTGGGTGTTTTTGTGTTTACAGATAGTGTTGCTTTTGATTCCTTCAGAAGAAACAGATGAGAGTGATCTGGTCATGGAAGTAACTGCTGGAGTTGGAGGGCAGGAAGCCATGCTGTTCACTTCGGAGATATTTGATATGTATCAACGATATGCTGCCTATAAAAAATGGAAATTTGAAGTATTAGAATACTTTCCCAGTGAAATAGGTCAGTAATGAAAATACTGTAACTTCCTAATAGAAGCTGAAACATTCATATGACACTTTAATTTCCAAACAACAGGAAGCTAATTTGCACTATCTTAATTTTAGAAGTGGAAGATTGTTTGAATGTCTGAGTACAATTTTCCTCAGCTTCTGTATTTGAGAATGAAATTCCATTTCAGAAGTACTATTAAAATACTAAAGTGCTAAAAAGAAAGCTTGTCTTTCAGTAGTTTCATTTCTACATTTTGAGAATACTGAAAGACAGGTGCTTGCAGAAGGAAATTCAGAAAGTGATGAAGATATGTTGGTTTAGCTTTATTTTTTTATTTTTTAGAAATGAAGATTGCATATACATTTTATTTGGATACGCTCTTCTACTTAAATAATGTTTTAGTGCTTGTAGGTCAGTTTGGTGGCAGATTGAAAGTCTGTTTATTATTGTAGATTGACAGAGAGGAATCAGTTTTATTAAAATGATTCTTAAAGTTTCATCTAAAACATCTTGAATTTATTTGAAATAATTGATGTGAAATACAAGGATCTGATGTTAAATACAAGCCATTTGGATATTGCTCATCAGTAATAGCTAATGGATGAACAGAGTGGGAGAATTGTTGAGGCTTTGAGAGGAGAGAAAAGAGATCTAATTATTTTTTACAGTCTTCAACTAAAGTTTCACAGGTAATCGACTTACAGCTTGATGCCAGTAAAAGATACTCTTCCTTTTTACCTTTTTCTTATTGCATCTCTGCCTCTCTGAGCAGTCCCGCATATCTTTTCTCTATCTATTTTGATGTCCTTTCACTTAAACTGACAAAGACTTTTCTTTTTATGACTGGGGTATTTTTTTTTGCCTTGTCAGTGTGTTAAGCCAGTTCTCATGAGCCTGGGAGCTAGCTTAAGGTAAGCAGCAACAGGACTGAATGCAAGGAAGTGGAAAAACTGGATCTTCTGACGATGATGAGCTGTGAATTTGGTTCAGGAACAGTGTCTTTGAAGAGATGGGGATTGGTAGTTTTACACAACAAACTGAGGCAGTGGCACAATAGTTAGTTTTAGCTTAATCCAGATAGTCTGTAAAGTTGTTTCACAAAGATCTTGCTGCCTCTGCACTGTTGCTGACTATTTTGCATTGGCACTTGTGATTGTACCTCTTTGTAGAGTCTCATCACCAAGTCAATCCACCTGAAAAATAGCACACATACAAAAAAAATCAATTAGTTTTCAAATAATTGGCAGAAGAGAAAAGGAGAAATGCACACAGGGGTGCTGGAGGCAGAGATGTGTGGCTGCTGATGGTGGCAGTGAGAAAACCAGGACCTTCTTCCCGCAGCAAGAGGTTCAGCAAGCTTAAACCCACTGTGAAACTGCAATCCAAAACATGGCCAGCCATCACAGGGCTCTTGCATTTTGATTGACAGATTGCTAGCCACAATTCTCAGTAGGATAGATTTGTTAAGTCTGTCTGTGTTAACAGATCTACAGCCTTAGTTATCCATGGTGTCATTAGTAAAGCTAGCACATTCTGCTTATTTGGGTATTGCTGTGGAGGTAATGCATATGTCCTAGTGGGTGTGGATCAGTAGATGGGCAGTTGTGCAGCTTACTGCTCCTAGCTCAGATTGGCTGTGAAGCTTCATCTCTAGTCATACTTTCATATTTTTTGTATGAAACTTTGAGAAATGAGAAAAGCTAGGATGTTAGGATATGCAGTCTCTCAGAAAAACTCTTAATATTTTTCCAGTCAATACAATATAATTGCAGAGAGATTTTAGCAAGCCTTGAGAAATGTGAAGCATCTTTTAACTTCTTCTGTTTACTTACACCATATTTTGGACTCAGTGATATTTTCAAGTATCTTGAACCTTTCTGTTTCAACAGTGTAGAAATTCACAGCAAATAAATATTCACAACTCTCCCAGCTGAGCTTATCATGTCAGTGAGCTGCTTTCCCCTTCTAATAAAGGTCCTGTACCCTTAAGAAGGATCAAAATTTGGGCTTCATGGAAGAAATGCAGTTGGATGTCACAAACTGACAACTTAATAATCTAGGTGTAGAATTGTTTTATTGTCTGTATTCACACTTCAAAAAAAGGGAAGCCCTTGTCTATACCTATGTCTTATAGTATGGATTTCACTTACACTTCTGAGTTCTTAAAATCTTTAGAGTTCTTAGCAGGTATCTTATTTCAAGTTGATGAACATGAATTCAGGTTTTCACAGTATCACCATCCCCTTTTAGGGTGATTGCTGACAATTCAAATAATACACTTTTTTCCCAATTTTATGACACTTGAATTCAGTGTTGTCTATTATCTAGCTTTGTTACTAATAATAAACTTTTTGTATTGTCAAGAGGTTATTTGCCAAGTAAACTGTTTACTCAGTTCAAGTGGAGGTAGGGACAAGAAGCTTGATATTACAATGCATCTTGCTGAAAGAGCAAAGTCATGTTCATCCCCATTCAGGACCAGGCAAACACTTTGCCAGGAGCTGAATCAGTTCAGCCTTCAAAGCCAACAGGAATCTGTTCACTTGCTTTTTTGAAAGTAAATGGAATAAATATTGTACAGGTTAGATGGGTATAAACAGAAAGAGGGAAAGGTGTGGGTCTTCTTTTTGTCATGCATAATGGGGAGAGGAGTGTTGGCCTTTTCACTGAGGCAAGACTTGGATCAGGTAAACCCCAGCAGCCACATACCCTTTGCCTTCAGAGCACAGTTTTACAGTCTGCTTAAGCAAGGGCTGTCTCACCTTCTAGCCAGCTGTATGTTTCTTCTCTCTCAGCTCCAGCAATTTTGAGGCCCCAGTGCTGATTGGATCAGTCCACTGATTTGGCTTAAAAGCCATGTTATGGAATAGCTTTAAGTCAGGTCTGACTCAGCTTGCAGTCCTATGATTGGAAGAGAAAGGGAGTTGGGTTTGGCTACCTTTTTGGTGAAAGCTCAGTCCTTGGACAAAGAGCCCATGACCTCATAGGCATTCTCATTAATGCCTTAAATGGGAAATTGAAGTGATATATTAACCTAGTATATATCTACCCATATTTTCTCTTTTAAAGGGCTAGGTTTTTAATGACTATATATTTATTTTAAAGTCCACTGTTTTGCTGCGAGTTTACCTGTGCACTGAAATTAATGTCTAGAAAAGTAGGATGTAAATTTTGGGAAAAATAAAGACAGCCCTAGCTTTTGTCAGACTCTTGTGTCTTTTCTGGTCTTGCATGACCACATGCACGACCATAGATGCTAGAAATACATTGGGAAGTAGGGGCACTATACATGGCACTGCCAATGGAGGGCAAGTTTGACCCTCAGTTTCAAATTATCTCTGCTGTGCTGAGTGGAGATAAGAATGCTGGTGGCACTAGGCTGTTGCATCCCATCCACGCTCCATTTTTATCAATTGCATTAGCAAGAGCAAGGTCTTACGGTTAAAATGTCAAATTCTCTCATTTCTGAGAGCTCCTGAATTTGACTGAAATCTGAATGTGAGCATGTGTGAATGAGGTGAATGCTAAATAAAGCTGCAGTTAAAAATTGGTTTCAGTCTACTCTTAAATTACTTTATTGACCTACTCCAAGGGATGCCACTGTGCAAAAATAGCACAGTGAAAATTTAGTGCACGCATTAAAGAACAAACCCGCGTGTCATTTGTTATCCACTGCCTCTCACCCTGTAGTGGCAGGCAGAGACACAGATGTGGGACTTTGTCTCAATCTGGTTATAAGATGCCCCATTAAAAAATTAATACAAACACCCTTGTTTTAAGCAGATCAGATTTCAGGATAGAGTGTTCTGCTCACTCCAAGGAAGCAAAAGACTAAAATGAAATAAAAAAGTGAAGGCACATGGGTAGGCTGCATAGAGGAGAATGGATAATTAAGAAGAGTATGAATAATACTCATCATACAGCTATAAGGAACTGGTTCTTTTCTTCCCATTGAATTATAGGTTCTGAACTAACAATTAAAAAATTGATGTTTCTAAAAGCAGCTTTCATAATTTGATCTTTATGTAAACTTGCTACTGATGTTGGAGTTCTGTTGTGGTTTATGATTTTGTATGTGTACGTGTGTGTGCATTGTTCTTAGGCACTCTTTTTATGTGTACAAAAAAAATTAAATTGAACTCTATAAATGAATCTGACAGTCCTTTACTTGAGATAGCATGTGAGTATGCATGTGTGGCTTTAAGATTTCTCTTGCAGGTATAATACTTCTTAAGTGTTTAAATGGTAAATTCATAATTTTGAGAAACAAGTGACAATGATGTGTAAAGACACAGTTTGAAGTATAACAGCATAGCACCAGCAGTCCTTAAGGGTCTACAATTGTGTTTCTTCTGTATTTAAGGTGGCCTAAGACATGCAGTAGCCAGTGTAGCAGGTCTTGAAGCTTACAAGTACATGAAGTTTGAAGGAGGAGTGCATCGTGTACAGCGGGTACCAAAGACAGAAAAACAAGGACGCATTCACACCAGCACAATGACTGTTGCAATATTACCCCAACCCACTAAGGTAATATTTATCTTTTAATACAACAGACTTTACCATGAGCAGTGTTTGATAACCGTGTGTTTTTGTCTCTCTTTTTATTCTTACTTAATGACGTTTTTTTTCTTCTTAATTTTAAACTAGGTCATATGTATTCATTTTTATTTAGTTTTTATCACAGGGGTGAAATAAAGAATTTCTATCTTTCCTTGTAATCCTGATCTCAAGAAAGTCACTGACAGTTCACCTAACTATAAATTGAAAATTCCCTGTTACCCTGTCTTGAATGTTTTGTGAAAAACTACATTTTCTACAAAGTAACCAAAGACTGACTTATTTCATAGGGCTCATAGATACTTGTTTTAGCACTTCCTCTTTTCCATTTTTGTTCTGTCCTCACTTGCCCCTTCCAGAGTGTATAGGTGATAATTAAATCTTGCTATATTTGCTTGGTTAAAGGCAACTGGCTAAGAAATAAAGCTTTGTTTTGATCTTTGTTTCATGTTGAACTAGCAGATTGTCCAAGATGTTACTACTTCTTGTAGTCTATTGAAGTTATCTCACTCCTTCCTCACAGAGACTACTGCTCTGTTCCAGAATCAGAAAAGGGAATATCTGGTATCAAGTTCAAGTATTGGTTAACTCTGCTGGAAGAAGAGGGTGCAGGGCTTCCAGAAGAGGGGAAAATGAGTGCTAAGGGATAGTTCTGTGTTAAGCAACTATTTGTCTGATTTCCTGGGTTCCATCGTGTAGGAAGTCCAGTCTGACTATGGAGATTTGTTGATATATTTACAAGTGGATGTGAGCTACCACTCATAAACTTTAAAAAGTTTGATCTTGCATGAATGTGCCTTATAGAATAAACTAACTGTGCATATTTGATACCTGTATGGAAAGAAACAATATAAACATATTCTTTTTTTGTTTTTCTTTTTTCTTTTTTTCTGTATCTCATGACAGATGAGCCTGGAAATTAATCCAAAAGATCTACGGATAGAAACAAAGCGAGCTAGTGGAGCTGGAGGCCAGCATGTCAATACCACCGATAGTGCTGTAAGGATAGTTCATATTCCAACAGGTGCTTCATTTTTTCCTTAGTACAAGATCTACATTGCAAAACTGTTCCAGAATTTCTTTTGAAACAATGGTTATATTTTCAAACCTGGACAACAGCAGAGCAAAGTTTTCATATAGTTTTCATGTCTATTCATAGTACTCTATGAATAGACATGATCATCTAGAATGACATCTATAAATAGACATCATCCTGTCTATGAAAATATAACAGTGGTTATATTTTCAAACCTGGACAACAACAGAGCAGAGTTTTCATATAGTTTTCATGTCTATTCAGAGTACTTTATGAATAGACATGATCATCTAGAATGACTCTAGGGATAGACATCATCCTGTGCCCACTCTAATTTTTAATAGTAAGGACTACTGGCTTCAGTAGGTAAACGATTCATTTGCCACTAAACATGACACTCTACAAGCACCCAGATCAGTTTCTGTCAAAAAGTTATATTTAAGCTTTCAAATAATGAAAATGACACTGAAAAATGGAGTAGGTTGAAATCTGATGATCTGCCATTTCTTGACTAGTCTCCAAAAGAGAGATTGCTCTATTTCTATATTAAAATGTTGCTTTTAACTGCTGAGTCTACTGAGGATGCCAGCTTCCATTTGTCTGCTGGCTCCTTTCCTATAGATGACACACATAATTAGGGGGCCCATCCCTCTGGCTCAGGTTAGGAAACATAGGAGGGATGTGGTACACTCTGAAATGCTACCTGATTTTAGTTATCATATATATATTTTTTATTGCCATTCCTAACCCTTTTACTTCCCTTTCGGCAATCCTCAACAGCTGTCTTGACTTTCATGGCATTTTAACTTTTCCTCTTCTCTACCACAAACATTACTCAGGCTTTATAGCCTCAGGATAATCCAGAGTGCTCCTTATCTTCACGTATCCAGATTTTTGCCACTGATTTCCTTGTATTTGTTTAACACATTGATCCATTCCACACTTGTTGCATCACCTTAGTAAAGTAGAAGATAAACAGTAGAGCGGATAAAATTCTATATAACACTATATCGTGACAAAAGATACTCCAGATTAAAAAAGTTTTGGATTGCCTTCATGTTTGGATAAAAACACAACAAACTAAAACCAGCAGTTGATCTTAGTTTTTGCTGAATGCAGGTATTAGGGGACATTATAGAAATCTTAAAGCGTATTGCAAATTTCTTTGTGGTTATGTATGGCTAATAGGGGGATTTATATCTCACCTTATCTCTTAACTTTTTACTGTTCCACCATTCTCTTCTTCATTTCTCTGACCTCTCTTCCCTTACAATTATACTGTTACTTCTAATTATGCTATTTCACTCATACTAAATCTTGTTTAAATCTTCACTGCAATCCAAAAGATGGTTTATAAATAAGCCTTTCATGAAGTAATACTATGTAGTCTTATAAAACATACTTTAATATTACCAGAGTTACTTAAAATAGATCCAAATAACGATTTAGCTTGTGCTGTTTTCTTCCTGTATTTCTTCTCCCTAACCCTTTCTTGGGCTGTTCATTTCTTGTCTTGAATTATATGTTTTGGGATGAGAAAACACAATTCTTCTTGTTGTTGTGCATAAAATAGTGCCCACTTTTTTATATTCTGATCATATTCTATATGCTCACTATCTTATGTATTTTGCTGCTCCTTAAATCTTACATTTCCTGGAGCTGTGGCCAAAAATTACAAGTATTCAAGGTGTCTTCTGTAAGTCAGATCATATCATGTATCTTTTATTTCATTATCCTATTGTCCTATCCATAAGCTATTGTCCAACATGCAGAATTAAATTTCTTGTCATATGGCTAAAACACCAGTACAACTCAGCCCGCACTTCTCTCCCAAAATGTATTACTAGACAATAATTGGTAAGTCTGGACTTCTACATTCCCAGTCCAAAATACATATGGAAGAAAGAAACGGTTTATTGTAACATAATAAAAATCTTCTAGAAATTGCAAAACTATTTTAATATGTGTTACTCTTAAGTGCTAAATGTCATGATATTTTTGACAGGGATCGTGTCTGAATGTCAGCAAGAAAGATCTCAAATTAGAAACAAAGAGAAAGCTATGCAAATGCTATCTGCTAAACTATACAGTGCCAAACTAGAAGAAGAAACTAAAAAGAGAAACAGTGTTCGAAAGATTCAGGTAAGTTTTGTTTTTTAAAATTCTTTACAAGCATATGTTCTTAGCATAACCTCTGTGTTGAACTGCAAGTAGTAAATGACAATATAGAGGAATAGGAGCCCAGGAAGGACTTATATGAGGAAAAAAATAGTTATAGAATCATAGAATGGTTTGTGTTGGAAGGGATTTTAAAGGTCATCTAGCTCCAGCCCCCCTGCGATGGACAGGAACACCTTCCACTAGACCTCCCTGAAAAACAAAAAGTTGCAGAGTCCACAACTTCTCTTGACAATAAAATTACATTTTACTTCAGCAATAGAGGTCATATATTAACCAGACTTAATATTTCACTAGTACGTGAATTCTAGAGATCCAGTGGAACAAACTGCATGTTTGATTGCAGCATGCAATCAAGGAGAACCAGAATAGTATTAGAAAAAGATGGAGTAAAATTGTTCTTTTATATGTTTGAAAACAATTACTGCAACCACTGAAGTGATTTGAGTCATACGTAACTATAACAAATTTTAGATAGTCATGGGAGGAAAAGAAACCTTTCAGTTTAGATGCTTAATCAATATTTCATAATTTTTATAAAAAGATAATGATAAACTGATTCTTCTTGTTCCATAGATTGGAACTAAAGGAAGATCAGAGAAGATCAGAACATACAATTTTCCACAGGACCGGATTACAGACCACAGAATAAGCAGATCAGTGCATCATGTTGAGTCTTTCATGTTAGGGGAAGAAATGCTAGATGAAATGATACAAACTCTGAGAGAATATGCTGATTTTGAATCTTTAATGGAAATTATTTCAGAAAATGAAAAAAATAATTCCTCCTGAACACTGCTGTTTCTCAGCCCATTAGAACAGATGTTGTAAGGTCTGCAAAGAAGCTCCTTGGAGTACTACTCAGAAAATGGAACTGCTTTTCAGATCATGAAAAACACCACAACTTGTTTCCTCATGACTAATAAACAGTTTTCTTACTAGCTGTGTAAAAGACTTTATTATCTTCATATGAGACATTATTGCTGCAGCAGTCCGTTTGAAAAGTAAATTTGACTGCACCAGAAGGAACTGCAATTTGTAATATTCTCCACTGAGAAGATACTGATACACCACTCTCACAAGGTATGCACGCATTAAAAAATAGGTATTTGTAGTTCCAGTTTTCATTTAAACGATAGCTTAAGTGTCACTGCAGTGTCAAATAGCTTACATGAGAGAACAAAAAAAAAGCTTAATTTCTTTGAGTGATTCTACCTATCTGCATATCTGTTAATCACTTACAATGTCATGAGAGGGAGACTAAGTGCATCTCCATCATGTTTTCATGTCCTTCAGCGCAAAAGTCTAGGAATATCCCTTTTTCCAGAAAAAAAAAAAAAAAAAAAAAGCTGTGGAAGCTAAGTGACAAATCATATGAGTTGGTTTTTGAAAGAATGTTTCTATTCTGGAGTCCAAAGTGAATTGTTACAGTATTGTTTGGCTGATACTTAGTCTCCACTTGGCTTCACTTCAGTTTCTCCTTTATGCTTTTAATTGACCCTCCAAGTTACTAATTTTTTAAAAATTACATGATGTGACAGGCATCTTAGTGTTTGTCTGTCAGTCTAACAGATTGTAAGGCATTCCGTACCTTTATCAGCTTTGTTTTTTAGTAAACACTGCATGGTAACTATGATTAAGTTCCAAATCTTTTAATTAAAGACACATACATTAACTTCAGATGTAGGAATATCTGTATGCATAAGGTGAGGCATACATCTATCCTGTTGGTAAGCACGAGACCTGGGTCTACATTTACTAGTAGTTTTACAACTTGCAACTGGCACATAAAAAAGTAAAAAGAAACATTGACTCATTAGATACCGATTGGTACAGAAACTAGGACAGAACTCTTTATTCCTACCAGATCAGTACTGCAAATCGAAGACTATAGAGCACTTGTGAGAGTCTTACTGACTTGACTTAAAGCCAAACTCTCTTACATCCAGTGATGGATCGATGGAGTTTGCAATTCTTTCTAACTTAAGGTCTGTATTCATCCAAACAAATAAGAGCCATTAACTGGGTCTGAGCACTGGATTACTGCATGAAAAACTTAGATAAACTTGAAGCCCATCTGTCTAAATCCTGCCTGTCTCACAGCCTCTCTGCTCTCATCTGGCTCTTAAACAGACACTGGAGGTGGTGTTGCCTTGCAAGTGACCAGCCTTGCAAAGCAACCAGTGTGAGAAAAACCAGACATTATGTGGTTCTAGCAGGAAGCTGACAGAGGTATCCTAAAACTGGCATCTGACAGGACTTCACTGCCCTCCTTGGCTCGTCATGGCAAGCCTTACTCTATATTAATTCTAACGCAAGGGGTGTTGTCTCTGAAAATGCAGCTTCCCCAAGCTGTGAGCAGATCGCATTTCCAACAGCAGCAGTAGAGACCCTTGCACTGGTGTCCAGTCAGCCTAGCTTCCAGTGGTGCTCCTGCCCACTCTGCAACTGCTAGTAGCATTGGTCATGCTTTAAAACAAATACAATTCTTTTATGGGAAGGAGCCCAGATGCAAGATCCACCATCAGACTTAAATCACAGAACCACAGAATGGTTAAGGTTGGAAGGAACCACAGTGGGTCATCTGATCCAGCGTCCCTGCTCAGGCAGGGTCATCCTAGAGCACGTGGCACAGGATTGCGTCCAGAGGTTCTTGAATATCTCCAGTGAGGGAGAGAATCCTTGCCCGGCAGAGGAGCTTTGCACACTGGGAGCGTCAGGATGATGGGAGGATCCCAGGCTCGTCCATTTAAAAAACCAACCGCAGATGTAGCTGGGCGCCAGGCTGAGCTTAGGCGCGTTTCACTCCCGGGGCAGGGAAGGCGGCAATTCCTTGGGGAGAGCGCCGCGAGTCCGTGCGGGTGCCGGAGGGCGGGAGGAAGGGGCGGGCGGGACCCACGGCCGGGCGGGAGCCACCACCGCGCGGGAGCCGCAGCCGCGCCGCCCGCCTCCCTTGGAGCCGCCAGCGAGGGAAAACGCCGGGCCGGGCCGGCACCGCCCCCCGCGCCCCGCATTGGTCCCCGCCTCCTGCCCTCCTCCCATTGGCCGCGTCCCGCTCGCGGGTGCGGCGCGATTGGCCGGCGCGGTTTTGGATACCAAATTCAAAGTTTTTAAAAAGCGCCCGGCGAGCGCGGACCACGCACTGCCCGCCGGCGCCGCATCAGGGGTGAGCGCCGAACCAGAGGTGAGCGCCGCGCTGGGGTGAGTCATCCGTCCTCCAGGCGGTCTGCGGCAGTGGGGCTCAGGGCTCCACGGCACGACCGGCTCGGGCCAGTGGAGCTCCGCCGTCAGGGCTCCGTGGCCGAGGTGGCAGGGGCTGCCGGCGTACTCAGCGACGGGACTGGGAGCGCTGGCGGCGCTGCACACGGGGCGTCAGATGGGCTGCGGATCCCCGGCGGCCGCCCGGTCCGGCTGCCCTCCGCAGCCTAGCCCCGCAGCTATCCCGCCGGCGGGACGGGATGGGACGGGACGGGATGGCGGCACGGGGGCGGCCACGGAGCCCCCCGATCCCTCCAACGAGCCGCGTGTGGGGTGCTCTGGGCTGCTTGCCGCACTGGCGGGGCCGGGCCTGGGTCCGAGCCGGGGTGGGGAGCGCAGGTCGGCTCCCGCCGGCGGGCAGCGCGGGAGGGGACGCCCCGCGCTGTCTCCCGCCCGCCGGGCCTCGCCGCCCGAGGGGGCATCTCCCCGGCGCGCTCCTGCTGGTCCCACCACCAGTATTTTGGGAGGAATCCTCTAGTGCTGGGGAAAGGGGAGACTCCCGAAGGCGCAGGGTGAGGGTCCCGGCGCCGTGGGGCACGGTACAGCCAGGATCAGCTCTACCTGCCGCCGACCCGGGCCATCTTGAGCGCTGGGCGGGAGAAGCCTGACAGCGCCGCGGGGGCCCGCGACTGAGCCCGCTCCTCCGGAGGGTCGGGGCCGGCCTTGATGGGGGGACATTTTCCAATTCATTAGGATTTCAGCCCAAAAGTTCCTCTGCTCCCTCGCAAGGAAGGGGTAAAGGGAAGGAGGAGGCTTACCGAGGGCTTGCATCTCTCACCTAATTCACACTACTCAAAGCCATAAGCGTATTTGCTCCTTTCTTCCACTAAACGTAGGTACAAAGAAGGGACGTTTTATCTGAACCGTTCCTGAAACATTTTTCCAATGCTTCTTTTCAGAACTGGGGAAGTGCTTAAATCCTTTAAAATTCTTGCTCAAATTGGGGAACTTATATTTCCTACGGATTACAAAGCATGTTGAAAATTATTTTCCCTTTAGATTTAACAGGGCAGCGATGGCTTCCTTCTCCTCCTCAGCCCTCGCCCATCCCCCCGCAATTGTTAATATAGATAGCACCGCATTTCAGGCGGGAGGGAAAAGAAACAGGACAAGGAAAGCTCAGTTTCCCTATGATATCTATCGACCTCTCACCCTCTTAAAATCATGCTTGTAAGTAACCTTTATTTCGCTCCGGCCATTGTTTAAAGGGCGACTTGCTTTTCTTTGTAATTTACACAACCATGTGAGCACTTAAGTTTTTCGTGTGCCATCCAGCCTCTTCCCATTTTAAAAATACCAGATGCCTGGCTGCAGCAGCATCATTGCCTCTGGTCTTGGATGCAAACTTTAGGCTTCTCTGGTCCGGATATACTCCTGCACAGCACTGCTGTCACTCGTGAACCCACTGCCACTGGTGTCTCTTGCAGGGACTGCAAGTGTCCTGGCTATGTCGCTGCATTTAGGGTAGAAAGTGGAGGCACTGGTGTGTCTGAAAGTAAACTGTTCTGGGGGAATGGTGACTAAGTAAATCAACCAGTCAGTTTCCTAGCCCTAGTTATATGCAGCATAGAACTCTAGTTTTGAAAAGACCTTACACAAATTGAATTAGTGGCTCTTCAAATCTATAGTCCCACTAATTGTATTTCAGACACTGGAGGGTGAGTTAGATAACAGTTTACAACTCATAATGCAGAAGAAAGGCATGGTCAATTCTTTATAAAAAGAATAATTTGTGATGCAGTTTACACTGTGTTGTAATACTGTCCTTGTTGTTTCTTGCAGGATAAAAAGAAGAAAATGAAATCAAACCTTAACCGCTCTTGCAAAATGAAACGTGATTTTGATTGTGCATCTCTTCATGCTGGGTTTGCACCACTGAAATCTGCTGTGGAGAAAACAAGACTGGAAAAATCCTGCCCTTTGAATTACAAGGAAGGTTTTTGTAAGAGCTGTGCAGAAGAGCATCAGAAAATACTCCCTAGGGACTCATATCATGCAGCCACCAGAAATCTAGAACCTGAAGATGGAGAAAGACCGATACATAACAAAGAAAACAAACAAGTAACCCAGAGACTTGATGAAGTTATCTATGAAATGGAGGCACTGGAAAACAGTAAACTTAATGAGGATAGTGGTTATTCCTCTATGTTAAGTACTCAGTTTGCTGATGCAATAGAACATGAGGATAGCATACCTTTGGCCGGGAATCTCTGTGGTACACCAAAACATTGTCTCATGAAGAACCAAAACCAAGAACAGTTTTCAAAGAAGACTTTATTGCCAGTAAGCCATTATGAAGAAATGATTTGTTCAACTTTGAAAAAAAATGGTAAAAGAAATCTCAAGTCTTGGGCTGCTATAGACAAAATTGTTTTTAGGGGAAAAGTTGAACTTTGTAACTTAATCGGAAAGAAAATGGGGCTAGATAGGATAGACATTCTTGCCGAGCTCTTCCAAAAGAACCTGAAGCATATATTAGCAAATATTTTAAGGCATCTCAGCGAGGTGGATTTAATAAAGTAAGTATATTGATCTCATTGTATTTCATTGGGAAAGGAAATAGCCTAGTCAGATGGCTTAATGTTTTAGATATGGGGCTTGTGACATTTACTGAATGTTTAGTATTATGTGTTAGTATGTTAAAACATGAACTGACAATGTAAGCCATGATATTTATGGAGAATATATTTTCCCAAGAAGGCAATTAAAGACTACAACTGTGAATGTGTTCTATCTTTACATGAAAGAAAAAGATTACATAAAATATTATATTATTAATTATTACATTAATTATTAAATAAATCCTTTCTTAGGAGGCAACTGATATGTTTGTACTGTCATTGCAGTTTTGCCAAAGTCAGCACAACATGGCGGAAGATTCTACAAGAAGATAAATGGATTTTCCAAATGTACAGTAAAGCTGTGAAAAACCTCTCTGTAAGTTGCTTCACCTGTTAGATAATTTGTTCCGGAACCATCGGTGTCTTTCTGCTATTTCAGGACTTAGCCTTAAGAGATCACTGAAGAGGTTCTTAGGTTGAAAATTGTCACTGGAGTGTCTGAGCTTGTCCTGTCAGGATGCCCTGTCTCAAGTGTTGCTAGTCACATCAGTGCCTTTGGGGACCCCGAGGAAGGTTGACTGAGAAGGTAACCCTGAGAAAGGCAGGAAGGAGAGCATCACTTCCAGCATAGCCCTAGGGACTCAGTAGAGGCTTGCTTGCTTCATCACCCCCATTGATCCAGAAGGGAAAGAGACTGAGATAAACCACTCAGCTGGCTGTACAACTCAAGGTCTCCCTACTTTCCAGCAGCAGTCTCTGAATTCCAATATGGTGGCTACAGGAAACTAAAAAGTGTTTCATACTGTGAGCTATTCCTAAAGCCTCTCTGTCCTATGAAATAAAATATACTAGATCCAACCACACTGACATTGTACTTTATCAAGTCAGGATTCTTAAAAACTATGAGTGTCTTTCTTGGGAGATGAAGAGACAATGACACAAGGCTTAGGTTAGGATCTGTCACAGGATAAGGTAGTCAACCAGTTTGAGTTTTTATGTAGTATTTTACAGTGCTAGCTGGTTGGAGTGAAACGCTTGGACACCACTGAACATTCAACCAGTAGAATTAGATTTCCTCCCTGCCATTGTATGCTTTTTTGTTCAACCTGAACTGGAAATTTGGAAAATTGGTGGGAGAAATTTACTTTTCACAGTGAAAGCTTCAAGCATTCCTATTCACCATAAATAATTAGAAATACTGCTTTGTGCTATAAAACATTGTGATGAGTAGGTTACATGCTCTGCCTAAATAATTGCTGTGTTAATATGTAAGTAGGATGACATAATAGATTGTTGTTTTGATGGTCTGAACTAGAGAGCTGTTCTATGCATTTGTAACAGAAGAGACTGAAAAAGCTGAGGTAAAAGCAGTAACATCCTCCTTGGTGTGATGCTTTATTAATGGGAAACCAGGAGGAAGGATCAAAAATTAGTTGTTGACTTCTATTAAACAAAAAACCAGTATCAGGTGAATCTCTTTTCAAATTTAAATCTTGTTTTTCTTTTCATCAGAATGGCATGAAGGCACCAGAGCATGCTGCAACAAGGGAGTATGTTGTCTACAGAGTGTCTTTAGCTTCCATTCAGAAAGCAACCCCACCAAAAACCTTGAACAAAAAAACCACCAGATCCAAAGAATCTAAGAATCCCAGCAGGCTCGTGGAGTTTTCTGAGGTAACTGGTGATTTCCATTCATCTTTAGTGTCTCACATGTTGTCTGGCACACAGTCAGCTTGTAAAGCATATTTCTGAAAGTAGTATCTCCTATTTCAAGTGCTTATAGTTCTTGTTAGTATGGCTGCCAGTTTTTTGCTTAGTATGCCTATTTTAAATCCCACAAAACTGGTCAATTTTGCTTCAGAACTGATGGACAATTTAAAGGAAAAAAAGGGGGGGACGAAAGACTAAATAGTTCCTATTTTTAAAAAAAATAAGCAATGCATACTTTTTCTGTTCATTCTATGTTAGTTTTTTTTTTTCCAGCTAATTATCTGGCGTTAAAATTACTTTTTTAGCTACAAATTTGTAGTTGTCAACAACAACCTGTTTCCCTTCACCTTGTTATTTTTCTTAAGCTGTCTTTTTTTTCCACATATAGGTGCAGGTCTGTGTTGCAAGTACTTTGTAAGACTCTAAAAATGTTTATTGAAAGTTGTTGTTTATTAAGAAGCAATAGATTTTCCTAACTAGAAAAAGGTGTTATGCTCAAGCTCAAAAGTCTTATTCTGCAAATTGGTGCAATAAGAGAAGATATAATGGCATTGGAAAGTATGATCCAATTGATCTACTACTACTATATAGGGCTTTGTAGCATCAAGAATGTGAAAATGTGCCGTTAGTGGCCATCTAAAATTTTGTTCCTAAAAGACATATATGTCTATACACAACACATTCAGATTATATAAACATTCTGCTTTTAACAGTTAAATGATATAAGGTGTTATGCAGGTCTGTAATTTTGTAATGCTGAATCATTTTGAAAGCAGATGTTTTTGTGCCAAAAATTAATTAATTGGAAAGAAAAAGGAATTGCTTCCATTTTGTGTCTCAAGCTAAGTGCTCCACAGCTGAGACTTCTGAATACATTTCTCAGTTTTCAAAAATGTCAGTGATTTAAATAGAATTCAAATTTATTTTTTTTTTAAATTAAAGTTAATTAAATCACCATCCTTAGATGAGGTTTGGAAAATTAAGGAGGGTTATTTTTCTAACTGCCTTTGATTTAGCCTGCCCTTCAAATTTTAAATTTAAAGAATATGAAATTGGCTACCTCTACCCCAGTAGAAAATATATTAGAAAAGTATATAGAAAGTTATACTCTGATTATTACTGTTCAGTTTCCATCAGAATTTGATATAAGAATTATGCTAAATTTTTAATTTCTCTCTCTAGAGTAAGAGAAGTTATAATATGCTTTGTGGAACCTAGATAACATCAAGAAATGCTGAGAGAATTTAATTACCCTCTGCTCATGATTTTCTTGTGTGTGCTTTTTCCAACAGGCTGCCAAGACCTTGAAAAACACTGAAAGCTTTAAAGCCTGCCATCGCTGTGGCTCACCTGCAAAGTATGACTTCTGTCTTCAAAGAGCAACATGCAATCGTGAAAGTTGTGGCTTTGACTTTTGCACAAAGTGCATGTGTAGCTACCACAGCTCCAGTGACTGTATGAGCAGCAAACCCGTGAAACCCACCTCTATGCCAGGGCCACTTCCTGGGACTAAGAAAAGCAAACAGAATCTAAAGAGATTGTGATCCATCCCTCTCAATACAAATTTTCAGTTGTG
Organism: Empidonax traillii; assembly: GCF_003031625.1. NCBI lineage: Eukaryota > Metazoa > Chordata > Aves > Passeriformes > Tyrannidae > Empidonax > Empidonax traillii. The sequence continues at coordinate 118,077 of NW_020956190.1, forward strand.
CCATACTTTTTTTTTTATTTATCCACAAAAAAAGTGTTTTCTGCTATTCTATATTTATAGAGAAGTTAATTCTATTACTCCTCTGTACTCTTTAATAGTCTTGTTCAGAAGTCTTTTAAAAGCATTTCTAGTGCTGTCAAGTGAGGTGAGCAAAGCCCTTTTTAACTTCAAATTATGGGAGAGTCTAGATTTTATATTTTTTCAAAGCTTTGGCTTTGATTTTTAAATGTGGACATTCCTAATACCATTTTCTCTGATGGTTTCTCTTCTGTGAATCTTGAATTGCTCTTCCTTCATTTCTTCATTCAGAAAGCTCAGGTTTTCCTTGAACGGGAGTGATACCTTTTCCAACTTAAAAAAAGAACCGGTACTGTATGTTGGCTATACTGCTAAAAAATACTTGGTTGTTTTTTTTTTTTTTTGAAGTTATATTAATTAATTTTAATATTTGTATATATTTGTAAATACTATTCATGTTTGTCTTGTAAATGTGAAAATAAATTGCTGATCTCAACAACTTTGTTGGCAAATCTGAACTTCCTATTTATCATCCTAGAAGATTACTTCTCATTCTCTGTTCTCAAGTTTCTAGTATGTGCTTCTTAAAAAAAATTGTTTTAACAAAGTGCAGGTCTTCTGTTTGGGTAAAATGTACTGAATCCATTCTCTCGCTGTTTTCTGCAGCTTGATTCCATAAATATTTTGTCTATTCAAGTCCCCTTAAAGATATGCTCAAGACTGGGGAATGAATGATAGAAGGCTGCCAAGTTAATCAGAGGGCTGGAGCACCTCTCCTATGAGGAAAAGCTGAGAGTTGGGTTTGTTCAGCCTAGAGAAGAGAGGACCTCAGAGTGACCTAATTTCAGCCTTCCAGTATGTAAGGAGAGCCCAAAAGAAAGATGGAGAGGGACTTTTTACAGGAGCATATAGTGACAGGACAAGGGGAAATGGCTTCAAACTTACAGAGAGTAGGTTTAGATTGGGTATTAGGAAAAAATTCTTTAGTCTGAGGATGGTGACTGTGCACTGGAACAGATTACCCAGAGAAGTTGTAGATTCCCTATCCTTTCCCTAGCAGTGGAATTGTAACTAGATCTTTAAGGTTCCTTCCAACCCATGCCATTCTATGATTCTGTGATTCTATTATATCTCGTGGTAATTAGACTGTACCATCTTGATATGCACGTAATCACAGCGTGTCTGTTAGGTTAAGCACTGATAAATAAGTATTATATGCAAAAGTTTGTTATAAAATTTTCATCTGTCTACTGAAATTTCTGTCCTGAAGAACACAGATCACTTGATTTGAACAGAACTGCTATTTTCTACAATGATTTAAAGAAATGTGGCACAGGCATTCACTCTTAGATTGGTGTTGTAGTGTATGATACATTTTGAATTAAAACTTGTGTGTCTGTTTAGGAGCTAAATGTGGCTGTTACAAACTTAACAGGTTTACCTTTGCAGATTTTGAGCTTACTAAGGGGAATGCACTCTCTAGTAGGCCTAACAATTTGTACACAGAGAAAGTGGAGAACAGCTGCTTTATTTTTTTTTTTTTTCATTTCTCGTTGTTAGCTGTAGAAATTTATCTGCTCATGCAGAATTTTGAGAAAAATTCTGTGTTACCCCTAGATAAGAAGGAAGAGTTCGACTACATGACTTCAGTGGTCACAGCTGGGGATAAACAATATGAAGAAACAGGTCTTTTTTACCAGTTTGTGAGTGCTAAGAGATACCTACCTTCTGCCTGAAACCTTGTTGGAAAGGTCAAATTACTGACTTTTAATGAAGCTTTGGCCAATCAGTAATGGGTCTGCTGCAAACCATTGTGGTTGTTTCTTTTCTCTTGCACGGTTGTTTTACATGATCCTCAGATCCTTGTCTACCAGCTTTAGTTTTAATAATTAGAATAGACATTTAAGATTACAGCCTTCATTAGGTGGGTGACAGCTCCTTAAGAACCTTGATCTTGCAATTTTCCCCGTGCAAAATTTCTAAAGCGTGGGGATCTGTGGTGGCCACAAAGCTGTTTCCTCCTTTATGGTAACCTTGTCTGGCAGTTGAAATCTTGCCCAACAACACTGAGCACTGGGCCTGTGTAAAAACTATGCATCTTATTGAAAGCCACATGATGGTTGGTCTCAAAAATGTGGACAATCAGTCCCCACTTCTGCATATTACCATCTGCTGCTGAGAGAGAAAACAGTTCCTCAGAGTGAGGGTGTTGAATGTTAGTATCAGTAGGTGCCCCAGCTGGTGCTAAGGGGAGTGATTTATGCGCCAAAGGTGGAAACAGATTATTGTCAGTGTCTGTGCTGAGCCTATCTTGGACCTGCCTTTGATATGCAATCAATGTGAGAGTCATACCTAGGGCAAGAGCATAACACTTGCCATATGGAGATGAGTCCTCCCTAGGTACTTCAGCTGCTGTCAAAAGCCACTTTCAAACTCAGCCTTTGCAGGAATGTGATAAGCTTCTTACCCACACCACACATGCCTTTCAGATCTCCGGAAGGTGATAAATACCTACAGGCTGCCAGAGTCCCCTGCCTGAATGGTGCAAGTACAGATGTCTTCCAGTTATTTACTTATCTCTAGGAATGGCTCTGCATGGTGAGGAAGGGTGGGATGTTTCTCTGCTCTGTAAATTACTGTGGCCAGCAGCTGTTTCTCCCAGCTTGAACAACTCTGGAAACAGATTATTCCTTAACTTCATCCTGATCCTAGCTGGGAGACAAACAGAAGAAGGTGTTTAGGAATTTCTGAAATCAATATTGAGTTTTGCAGCTTCTCTTTCTACGCTTACGATGCTGTCCTGAAAAATCCAAGGAGCTGCTCAAGATGCTTACACTTTCCTGCAAGTCATTAAAGGCTATTTCAGCTGTCTCACCATAGCAAGCAGGGAAGCTGAAGTGCCAGATAGTGATGATATAGTCACTTGCACAAATAAAGACAAGTTTGTATGCACTTTAATCTATTCTCCAGCAAAAGCCTTTGTGCTCTGAAGACTGTGGAACATGTCAGAACCAAACCAAGGAAAAACAACCCTCTTACTTCAACTCTGCAACTGCTGGCACCTTAGCACAGCTTGTCATCTCAGAGCCTGATTTCTAGCATGTGGCAAAACTGCAGCATGTGTCAGATATGCTGTCACTAGCCAAGGGTTTCACTGCAAGAAAGCAACATTTTAGCATGTTGAATATTCTGTTTGATTAAAAAAGAAAAAAAAAGTAAAACTCATAAATAAAACTCTGTCAGTGGTCACTTTCAAAAAAGCTCTGAATATTTATTCCTGAAAAGATAAGGTCTGCACTGACTTAGAGAGTTTAAAAAAAAAGGAATCTAGATTAAGATTATGATAAGGTGTCCTCCTGGACTCCCAAAACCAAGGGCTGACAACCTCTTTGAGGAAATTATTCTGTATTATAGAGATTTTTTTTTAATGAAATCTGTTCTGGAAAGGGAACACCACGAGATGGTGCTCTTGACCCATTCACTGTATGAAGCCAGATTAATTTAATTCTTTTTGCTGTGTTCATGGAGCGTGTACTCCCTCCACATTTGCTGACTGTAGCTATGCATCTAGTTACTGTGGTCATGGGGAATGAGATTAAATCTGCAATTAAAAGAACAAAACACAAACCTTTAATTAAATTACTGATTTTAACATTTGTTTCAAACATACTTGTGTAGGATATATACGTATTTGCTAAACTTAAAAATTTACTTAATAAACTAAAATTAATAAACTTAAACTTAAAAATTTTTCTTAAAAACTTTATCATGATGCTAAGTACATATGACTTCTTTAAGGAGTGATTGATTGTTCTAAACATGGCCTATATTTTGCCCACCTTGTGCACCTGTAGTTTTAACTGGAGAGCAAAGTCACCACTCCAAAGCAGTTGGTGCAAGCTGTTTGACAAAGGTTTGGTGAACACCTCAGCTGCACAGCAGCTGTGGTGTCACCTTGACATGTCTTCTGGCAGAAGCTAATGGTGTTGGCTTGCAAAATATCTAAAAGGCATGGCACTCATTTGTCACGACTTGCAGAGTGCCTCCACTGTGGCTAGGAGGAGCTGGTGTCTTGAACTGAAGTGCTATTACCTGGATGCAAGGATGGACCAGACAATTACTGTGATAGATGCTTGATTTTGGAAGCCACTTGGCATGATAGAAAAGATTGCCCTTCTAATATGTTTGAAATTTGGACTATAGGATGAGAAGTTACAGAGATGGACAGCTGCTGGAACTCTTTACCTAAGGATGTATAAATTTCCAGGTCCACTAAATTTTAGAATAACCTCGTCAGAATGGTTTCTCCTCTGAAGTAGTCCAGGGGAACATAAGGATACAGGGCAAAACATGGTTCTGATATTCACAAAATAAAAACAACTAGGGTCTTTTTGAGTCTGCTGGCACATGCAGAAATACTTGCAAGGTTCAAATGAATAAACAGACATTCTTGTAGTTGCCACTGAGATGGACAAACCTTAAAGGTTTGTTCTTTAAGGTTTAATATTGCTCTACTCTTTGCATTAAGAACTGCCTTCATGGTACCTCAGTCCTGCACTCAAACAAGCCAAGGGCCTGGGAGACGCACTGAGAAATAAAGATGCAAAAACAATGCAGTTAACTGATTGGTCCATAGGTTTTGATTCAGTTCTGGGGGAATACAAGCAGCTCCCTGCAGCCCTCAGTGAGCTTCAGTGTCAGGGCCTGCCTATGGCCCAAAGAACTGTCTGAGGATGCCCTCTAGCTAAGAAGGTGCATGGCTGGAGAGAGGGAGGGACACTCTGCCCCTCCACTGCTCTATTTTCCACCTCCTAAGTACTAGGCTAGTTTTTGGGAGATGGCAGTAATACTATTGCTCTTGGTTGGCACAGCTCTGCCTGGCCAGGGGATCAGGAAGTCTGCTACTGGACAGAGTAGGGTTTGCTCCGGGGCACGGTATGGGACAGAGGAAAGGTTGGGGATGTCAGCTGAGAAGGCTGTAAGTCCTCGGATGAGGGGGCAGTCTCTGTCCAGGACTATGGCTTTTCAATAGCTAACGTACCATGTCTCGTGTGTGTGTGCTTGCTGAAAACCAAAGACCTTTGGGCTTTTGACATTAACTTGCAGCCAGACCCATACAGTAATGGTAAATGCTGGTGTTGGGTTAAAAGGCCTCTCTGGCTTCCTCAGCCCACAGTGTCACACCCACACTGAGAGCATCACAGGGGTCTTGGGTGTTTCCACCTATAGTGTTTGCTGTGGGCATATAAAGCTTAGGCAGCCCTCAGCCACTGGGCAGAACAACTGGACTCAGGAGACACCCCTGCATGTTTCAGGAGGAGGTATGACTCTTCCAGGGCTAACATAAGCTACTGCTTCACATGAGAGGCTTGGAATGGGCACAGCTGTGCAGGCCACTACCTCCCAAAATTCCTCATTGCTTTCTGCAAGTGCCAGCTGTGTGCCCACCAGAGAGCGCAGTGCCCCTGCTCAGCAGGGTTGAAGGCTGCTTCCAGAGGCTGCTCTGGAGCTGGCTCATGCATGAATCATAATGCAAAAGTGATGGCACAAGAGCACTGAGACTCACCTCTTATGTTTAGTGTCATTTTATGAGGGTCTACCTCAGCTCAGTTAATTACATTGTACAACAGATTTTCGTTAGTCATATGTAGATCTAATTTTCAAGATTGTCCCCAGGTACCAAATTAGTAGAGAAGACATCAATTGCAATTTGCTTACAAACATGCTTTAAACACCATCTGCTTGTAAAAATACACATAATATTTTAAAATTAAAAAGCTCTGTGTTGCCTTAAAAATACTTGTAACAGGTAGCATAACGATACATTTATTCTTTGCAATGCACTTAGTTATGTACTCATAGATTATAAAAAATCTAGGCACCAATATGAAATCCAAAAAGTTTGATTTCCTTCATGTCCCTTTCTTTCTTTATGGCCCATTGTGGATGTGTAATAAAATGTAATCCTAAACTGTAGTAGGAAGAACTCTCTCTAGCAGGGTAAAAACCCATGTTAACTGTCATATATTAAAGGTAAGGAAATCAATGGGAGTACTACAGGACTTCCAGTCTCACTGTATACATTTTAGAAATAGTTTTGGAGAGGTAAGCTGTTCATATTTGTTCTAGCTCCTCACCTCTATTAGATAGGAATTATATTCTCAGTAGATGATATACAGATGTAAAATACATAAAATATCCTAATGTCCTACATCACTACCACAGCCTCACTATTCTACTATGAATTAACCATGTAGGAGACAACAGGTACAATTTTTAGTATTTCTATTTATACTCTCATCATGTTAATACTCACGGTAGTTATTCTCCTGTCAGTACTCAAAATATTCTTTATTCTTCTCAGTATTCTTTTAAATAGGTTGTACCCCAAAGGCTGACATTCTTAACAAGATGAAGACAACTCTTCCTCTGTTTTGCATATCAGAACAGGAGACATGTTCTCTTTCCTTGAAGTTTCAATCAAGAACAAGGTTTTCACTGTTCACAAAGAACACCTTTATCTTCACTGCAGCAAGGTTTTCACAAAGTTTCTGGTGTAGATGGTAGTTCAATATGTTGCTATGTATTTACACGACATTTTTTAATATGATTAAAGTACTTTCAGATTCCCTATCCATACATATCAACACTGAAACAAATTAAATGCATGTATTTATTTTTTCCATTTCAATATCTTAAGTTCTGGTGATGAAAATCAAAGGTACTGGCAGTGCCTTAAACTGTTTTAAGAAGTTATTGCATATGTGGCCCTTCCTCTGGAAATCTCAAAGAAAATATTGCAATGTACTAAGTAATAATAATATTATTGAAAAATACTGACATGAGAGACAGGTAATGCCAATCTTGATTTCCAGGAGATGTAGCTCTTTGACCTGTAGGATCTGATTTAGTTTTTTTTTTATTTATTTTTTCAATTTTTTTGGCAATGCATGTTGTGGAAAAAACAGTGTTCAGACTCCATCATCTTTTTTTGAAGGTAAAACTGGATCTTCATGAAATATTTTCCTCCTGAGCATTCATACTGGGCAAAACAAATCCATTATCAACGCAACATTTTTCAAAAATGGTTTTGAGAATGATTAACAATACCTAAATCACAAGTAATTTTCTTATCTGCAAGTTGCAAAGAGAGATGAATATGAATATAAATTGCTTGCTCCGTGATCATGTAGTGATTTAGTTATAAATACAACCTGTACTTTCTGTCCCAAGATTCTGGGACTCCATCTTCTTCTCCCCATACTGCTTTCGGTAGTAATTTAAGTGGTAAATCGAGATTTGTATTTTATGAATCTTGGTGCTCAAACAAGCAATGAAACTTTTAGAAATGTGAGGGATTGTCTACCTGAGAAAGATTAGTTATTTAATTTGGTAACATTTGAAAATGAGTTACTCATATTCGTGAAATAATATATATAGAGAGAGAGACAGAAACAGATATAGATATGCAAAAGAGGTTGTATGAAATGATAAAACCAGGCTCATGCCTCAAACACTTTTAAGACCAAGTGAAGATCAGAGATAACAAATACCTTTCTTTTTCTTTCTGAGCTGGAATTTACCTTCTGAAACAACTTTTTACTGAAGATAAGTGATGTACACTTGTACAGCCCTCCTAAGTCTACATCAGATATTCATTGCTTGTGCAGCTGATAAAACCAGAAATTTATGCTCCTGTATAGAACCAGGATAAACATTTATCACTGCCAACTAAGTTGAAATCATTGTCACTCCAGGTTAAATACCTGTGACTTGACTAGGCTTTCAAAGTTTAGGATTAGGCTTCCAAAGTTTAAAAGATGTTAATTATGAAGAGGATGGTAGAGAGTAAATATAGGTAGAGAGTAAATATAGCTTTTCCTTTTCTATCTTTCCTGAATAAAGTAAATTTATAATTTAATATAGACTTACAAGGATTATAAGCTAAAAAGAAAAAGCCATCAGCTATATTACTATTTATTTCTGGTTTTTTGATCTTAAATTAGTAGGTTTTTTCAAAGAAATCATTAAATAAAATTGTAAAGTTAAAAGTATTTCTGAATGTTTTAATTGCCATAAGAACAGAAATTCTTTCTTATATGCTGACTAAATTTTTTAATTCAGGGAATAAGGTTAAAGAATTCTCCTATTTTAGGGTTATCTCTATACTTAACTACAAAAATTATCCACAGAAAATTTAGGTAATTTCAAAACATGTTACACTACACCATCTACATAGACTTTTAAACTAGTATTTTTGCTCTCTGTTTCAGAATTTAAAGTGTATTTTATTAAAGCATATTTTTAATTTATAACCTCATTAAAATAAATAAAAAACATGAACGATAACTGCAGGCATATATTTATCTGATGTTTCATTTTTGAATGTGTATTTAGCCTCCTTTTTTACTTTTCTTTTACCTCAGACCCTTTCAGAGAAAGGGAGAGGGAAACATGCCAGCTGTGTTCAATATGTTCTCTATTTTTATTAGAATTTAACTGACCTTTCTGTGGGAACTATGTTAAAAAACATCTGTTGTATGAACTCGTGAACAGCAAATAATGAAAGAATGAAAAATAAAATATGTATACCATGTCTTTGTTTCTATTAGAAAAATATACTAATTAGAAATTATGTGATTTGGCTTTCAGTTTGTAACCCGAGCTCCTAGTGCTACAGAGGAAATACATAGTTATTATTTATTATGCAACTTAGAATAGTTGGGAAAGTCTTTAATCCAGTATGATAATAGGTATTTTCCTTAAAAAATCATATTTTATACTAGTGTGTAAGTGAAAGGAAGGTGTTCTCTTTTAGGCCACAACAAATATCACAGTTTGCTGGTAGCAAGCTGTATACCTGATACGAAAAGTATGAGGGATTAGGAATTAAAAGAAGTCGGCGTATATTTTGGTTACCATTTCTAAGACTTGTTCAGAGCCAGAAAGGAAGCATACAGTTTTAAAAATTAACATGGCAGGAACGGTGATCCAAAAGGCTTCTCCTTAAACTTGCCCTTAAGGGCATGAAAGAAGCTCAATACAGGACTGTGATACACAGCCTGTGGGCAAGAAATTGATCCATAAATCTTTGTAAATTAAGGCAGCATTTGCGTTACTGAAAAATGGTTTTCATCTGCTAGTGAACTGAGAACACTCATAGGAACTATATCTCCTCTGTATTAATTTAGTTTGGAGATGCTGCTGTATTGTCTTAGAAGCTGCTGCAAAATTTCCACATAAAACCCTACTGAAAGTATTTGCACTGTCATTCTAGTCTGGATGTGTTTTGCAGGTAATAAGCATTAACTCTGAGGAGAATGAAGAAGTATTGCAATCATTTTTGCATTAAACCTCAGTTATCATCACTTAATTTTGAATTCAGAGTAGTAGTAGCATGCAGTTGTTTTATTCATGCTAAAATTGAAACAACATGAAAGGAACACAGAATATATAATTTGGTAAATCTGACAGATCATAGATATTAGTCCAGGGAGTGAAGATCATATCTTTAATGAGGCTTTCTTGTTTTCCTTATGTGCACTGTGTAATTTTAAACGTGTTGATTTAAAACATTGTGCAATTGTAATAAAGTCTTCTGCTTAATATTTCTTGATTTCCCTCACCTTACTCCTGCAATGATGATGACAAATTTATGTACTTTCAAGAATATTTCACTATCTTTCAAGCTAAGACTTTCCCAGTCAGCAGATTCGACCTCTCAGAAGATCCTCTTACACAATGACCAAAAGGAAAAAAACTTATTTCCAAAAGCAGAGAAAAATTTTAGGAAACCTTTCTGCACTCCAGAGAATGCAGAAATGCTGAAATGGAACAAAAGCTGCAATTGAGAAATTTGGTGTTTGCTACTGTGTGTCTGTCAGCGTAATGTTCACATCACGAATGCTTGTGATATTAAACACTCTATGGCTGAAGGAGGACTAAGTCAGGGTCTGATGGCTCCTTAACTAGTAAGTGCTTGTCCAAGAGATTCTTTCTGCATGTAAAACTAGTCCTCAGATATCTAGTCCTTTTGCCTTCAGTCTTAGTATGTAATGAGGGCATGCCTGTAGAGCTTTTCTCTTTTTATTTTTTCCAGATAGACTTGTAATTTCTCTGCCTGTGCTCTGAACCAGCAGGTATCATGACAGATCCTATCCAAAACCTGGCATGCAATAGAGTTAGTTCCATCCTGAGTGCAAGCTGCTGAGTTCAGAATCGCCCCTTGCTTTGGCTCTTGTCTGATCACAGTGATGCCCATGGAAACACGTATCATGTGCACTCCCTGTTTCACTCCTGTCCCATCGTTCACACGTACAGGTACTGCATACACAAGTCTCCTGCTCTCAGCTTAAGTCACTCTAGCACACAAAGTTCACAGCAGGAACACTGTAAATCCCTTACTGTTAGCCTCATCGAAGAACGAGTGTGATAGATGACTTGGTTTCCCTCTTAGACCTAATCATGTTCAGAGCAAACAAGAGCTTTTTAAAGAAAATTGTAAGTACTTTTGCATTCCCCCATTTCTGGCCAGCCCAAGGCAGATGGGAGCAGGCTGGCAGGCAGTGGTGCTGTTTTCTATTGCCCTTATAGGCAACGTGATGTAAACATTCCCACAGTAGTGCTTCCCTGCTCAGGCCACTTTCTGCTTGGCAGCGCGGGAAGTGCAACCACCCACATTCACACCAGTGAAACCATGATGTCCACCCCATCGTCTGAAGCAGCTGGAAACTACACTTTTTTAGTTTAAATACTAGTGTAGATATAAGCTTTCCCACTACTTTAAAAAAAAAAAAAAATCAGCAAGCCAGAGAAGACTGCTCTGATGTAAAGAAGATGCAGCTAAGCATCTTCTTGCCTGCTCTCTGAAGGGATTTAAAACAAGCAGGTGAAAGCACACACACATACAATTCTTGATCTTTTTCCAGGGCAGAGTCTGTACTCTGTGATTTCAGATGATACCTCTATAGACCTTCCTTGAGGAACCTCTCCCTGATACAAACTACTTACAGATGTTGTTACAGTAACTCAATGGAACTTCTTTTTTTTCCTGCTACAAGGTTTGCTTTAAAAAGCATTAGATCTCATGTCATTGCTACCATCCTTGGTACTAAACTTGGCCCTGATTTCAAGTTTGCTGTTTATATTAATCTTTCCATGGTGCCAGCAACCACACCAGTACCCGCACATGCATCTCAAGTAAAGATCCTCTACTATAGAGGAGGAAGGCAAAGAAAAGGTTGCAAAATAAACTGACTACCTGAGATTTTTCCCTTTCATTAGATATTTGTTATGCATAATGTTTTTGATTCCTATATTGGCATAAATTCCAGCACAGTGTTCCTACGTTGTTGATGATCATTAATTTCCAAAAGTAATGACAGAAAAATATCAGAGTTTAACGTAAGATAACATAAGATAACATAACTGAAATTATCTGCTTATTGATGCATTCATGAGTGCTTTTCAGAACACATATATTTCTTGGATTACTACCTTGGTTTATAGCCAATACTGTTTATTTTTAAATATTACTTCAGTGTAATTTTCAAGCTTCTCGTGCTTCCTGTCTTAATAAGAATGTAAAGCCATTGCCCAGTATACAGACTTCCAGACATGATGAGCTGGATTCAAAATTAATGAATCTTCCTCTTAATTTTAACCCCTGAATGTAGCCATGACTTTCTCCTCCTACAGTGTTGAATCATAATGATTTGGGAGGGTTTAATCTGTTGATCCCATTGTCCATGGCTGCGCTGCTGGATTATTAACTGCAGACACAAACTACATGTGCATACTCATCCCTTTACTTCAATAGGAGATACTTTTCAAGCTTTATGTAACAGAGCCATGCTTTTAGTTTCTAACTCTCACAGCTTAGGCTTCCTAATTAGAGTATGTTCTTAATTTGTCATGGAATAGTAGTTACCATAACAGTAATATGTATTACACTAAAAGACATTAATAACATAGCATATGTTTTAGGCATCAAATGTATGAGTATGTTACAGAGGCTTAAGAAAATACTGGGTATCTGCTGAGCAATGGTAACAGTCCTAGGATTCAATATTAGTCCTGGTTTTCATGGTGCACCTTGGTTTAAAGGCCATGCAGTGGTGTTCAGAATAATTCTTTCTGCTTTGCAGTACGAGTGGGCTAAGGGAATACATGCAGCTATAAGCCATATTTAAGCTGGCAAAATAAAAGTGTCCAGGAATATTTATAGTAACTGAGGCTAACTAGTACAGAACGGCCCATACCTATGCTAATGAATCCTCTGCTCCTCCAAAAGAGGTTGGCTGTGTGCACATGACCTCTTTGTGACTATGTCCATTCAGTGTTAACTTCTGAACACACCCAGTAATTATTTGGGAAAAAGTTAATTGGTACAGGCTAAACGCACAAATTTAACACTACAAGGTAGATTATTCCAATGCCCAGGTAATTTCTCAGGTAACCTATAATTTGCTTGCACAGAGTCAGCCACAGTGGACCAGCTAAATTGCTGTAACACTATCAGTTGAATTTTTAGAATACAGAATGATCTTTACTGAACCTATGAGATTTTAAAGGTCGTTGAAATTTGGCCCACACTCTTAATTACATTTATGGCAGAGAGAGAATTTGATGGATAACTATCAATTCACATTCAGATTTTTAACCAAAGAGCTAAAGTTAAGGGAAATCTCTGGAACTTAGGCAGGACAATGAAGAGAATGCCAGATTGGGATGTCAAGACATGTCCCGGTAGTGTGTGGCAAACTGACTCATTTTATTTGTTTCCAGTGACAGAATCCTCTTGTTTAAGAGACAAGTAAAAATGCATTATGCACGGTCCTAATGTTGTAAGCAATGTGTGCAATTTCTGTAGTTTCCCAAGGGATAGTATACTTATCTGATTGATTGAGAGAGAGACAGAGAGAGACAGACAAAGAGATAGACAGACTGCAGGAACTTAATAAACAACTATAGTGAATAAATTAGCATGTATGAACGGATCAATCCCCCTTCTCAGGAAAGGTGTAGATCCCTGTCAATGCCATGGAAGAAAAGCACTGGAATGGTACACATCCTCTGAGCTAAATTAAAGGGACTCTGTTCTGCTTTGCCCCAGGCACATGAAAAGAAAGCACTTCATCCTGTCCTGGAAGGTGGAAACAGAGAGATAAGGAAGGTTGTGTATCATAGTGGGAGGGCAGGGGGAAAAGGCTTCCAATCCTGAGTAATGTCAAGAAAGTGGAAAGAAAGCCCCTTTTCTGAAATCCCTGCTACAGTTTAGAAAGAAGAAGAGATGGCTGAGAGCTGAAAGTATGGCTTGACTTACTGAACCTCTTGTACTACCTATGCCTGAGTATGATTTGCAATATTCAGCAAGTAAAGATTTTGTTCGATAATACACAGACTCTGCATGCGAAAACAGCACATAGATTTCTTGTCAGCTGAAGCTTCCTGGGGATTTACCCCTCAGATGAAGCCTGTAATTTATGTTTGGTGAGACAGATTTTTCAGTTGTTGTAAATCAAAACACCTACATGATTCACAGCATATGAGGCTCTAGTTCAAATTGTGTGTAGACAATTTCTGTTATACCAGAAGGATTCTGGGCCCCGTTTTTTTGAAAATTCTGTGAGCATAATTTTGAAATAACTGCAGTGAACATACAAGTGTTTTTTTCATTGAATGAGAAGTGAATTATCTCCAATATGTGTATTGCAAAGACATAAATGCCAAGTCATGTTTCATTTCTTGCTGTAATTGTCAAGATTAAACTCAGCAAGCACATATTTATGTCCATGATAATCAAGGTAAATTGAGGACATCATAGTGTTAAATATACAACAAATTTGTGGTTAAATCACAATAAATTTAGTTGCTTCTTTCTTTTTAGTACTCTTCCAGAGAAAAACATTGGTTATTCAGTTTAATTGATGATGTTAAAATATTGAGAACACTGAAAGAAACAAGCCCTTTTTTAAGCAGAGAAGAAAAGGAAGTAAACGTGTAATATTTTTGAAAATGTGTTGAGAGGTTATAGTTTTGAAAAATTTAGCAAAGAGTTTTCATCAGATCTGCGAAAGATTTTTATGATATGATTTCTTCATAACAGTGTTAGGAAATGGTATTCCCCTGCAGAGTACTTTTAGCAACTGTTGTACTGTTAAGATCTAGTGTTTCTGTCTGTAAAAGGAGAAAAATTTTCTAGAGTAGCACAGTCCATCTGAATACTTACAACTAAATCCATATTAAATGGATCTAGACTCCAGCATACTCCTGCCTGAGTCTCCATTGTCTCTTCAAAGGAGTAGTTATTTGAGTAACATGGGTAGTCCTAGAGATATACCCAGAAGACCCCCAGCACAGCAAGGCAAGAGGGCAAGTTTGCCACTGTGTCACTGTGGGAGAGCAGGTGGGAAATGGGGCAGGTGCTGTATGGCACCTCCATGTGCTCCACATTTAGACTTGCTTATGGAGCAAACCAGCCCAGAGGCACATCTCTCATCTGGGGTATGGCCCTGGTGCTGATGAATTTTGGACTACTGTCTAAAACATAATTATCTTTAATATTTGTAACTGAGAACCTGTGAGAAGACATTTGAATGTTGCTTTCCAAGACGCTTGTGAAGTGCTGGCATGAGAAATCACACACAATAAAAAGAAGACTGAAAGGCTAAAATAGAAGTAATAGACATTTATTAGCCATTTGTGGAAGGCACTGGTCATTGTGCATGCTAAGTGGTGATGATGATGCACTGTGATGGTGTGGTGACTCAGAGCTGACTCCAGAAGGATGCAGCAGTCTGCTTTGCTTCCAAATGCCATTTTCCCCACTGCTCTGGGGAGCTGTGCAACTGGAGAAGCAGCAGGTTTGCATATTCTACCCAAAGAAGGAGCATGGAGGCTGGGGAAGAAAAGCAGGCTGTCAGGACTGCCTCCTTATTGTATTCCTCTTTTCTCCTCATGACAGTAACTTCCTCCAGTGACTGAAGGAGCAAAGGCAGCTGTGACATTTCCACAGAGGGCCATCTTTGGTATCAGGGTCTCAGCTGAAGCTCACCTGTAGCCACCCATCCCTTACCTGTGACTCAGAAACTGCTGGCTTGGCCAGGTCATTCACCTTTCCACCACAGGCAAGCTGAGGAGGTGTCAGTAGCCTCGGAGGTTCAGGGCAAGCTGTGAGATTTGGTGCTCCAGAATTTTAATAAATGCTGTTATTCACCATAGGTGGAGTCTGCTTTAAAATATGACAGGCAGCTCTTTAAAAACAGCTGGAGGTGGAGAGGAAGGTGGAGGAGTATAGAATGAGCTACTTTTTTCAACAGGTAGAGAGTGGGGAGGTGTATGACACTGAATCATATCTACACTTCTTTGTAATGAAAAACAGACTGAAGAAAGGCTCTGCTCTTGACACAAACCTTCAGCCAGCAGGCGCCTGTGGCTGTTCAGAGCCGATGAAACCATCTCACATGGCTTCCTTCCATTAGGACACTCCTGTGAAGTGCTTCCTGCTAGGTATTTTTCTGTTATGTTTTTTTATTTATTTCAGGTTTAGAAACTGAGGCCAGTGAATAGCACTTGCTCTTGAACAGGCCTGGTGTACACAGGGCTGTTCCATGGCTTCAATGTGTGGTACCTCTGAATCACAGAGTCTCTAGAGCAGTGGTCTTTCCCACTCTTCTTCACAAACCTTTTTGATATGGTCTTATTTTTTATCCTTCATATTTAGTTTTTGTAGAAATAATTATATGCCAAATTTACATTATACCTAACACTGCTAACTGGCAGCTGTAGGTGCCCATCATCTCGTTTCCATCTTCATCCTCCCTCCCTAGCAGACCAAGTGCTTTGCTGCTGCTGCTGCAGGTGCTGTTCATTTTCTCTTTATGAAGTACTCAGCACACTTTGGGGTGCTGGGGAAAAACATTAACATCCTCCTGAGAGTTGTTTTTGATGGTAAAACTGATGCATTTCTTAAAGGAGAGGCAGTTGGGTTTCAATTACTAAGCTGTACCTGACTGAGGAGGGTGTGCTCATACTTTTTCACAACACATTGATAAATAGTGCTGGCCTTTATGAGGACACAAGTTTTTCTGTTGACAGTATTAAGCACTAGGCTGAAATTTTCATTATCATCGTTTTATTTTGGGGAAGCCTTTACAATTACTAAGGTAATTATTTAACATAGAAATCTTCAATGAATAAAATCCTAAAAGCATGCTATAATCATATTAACTCTCACAGACATATAACCTATTTGCATTTCACAAATGAAGAGTCAGTCAAGAATTGATAGCTAGCCACCAGCTCACTTTTAACTGTTTTCAGAGACAAGATCATAGTTCAGGAATAGTTGACTCCTGCCCTCATCTTGGTCATTCATTATACAGCTTTATTCCCTTTATTTTAATTGCTCCTTGCTAGAGACTGAATCCCTGTCTGCAAGGCACCAAAGCTTTATGTACAAAGCTTGAATCAAGACTCAACTAACAAAATAGCTTCTGATTGTGAAAAATAGTTCATCTCTGTGCCTGCTAACTCTAGCAAATGTTTCAGTCATTTTAATGACTTATGGGCTTAAAAATTACTCAGTCAATCTTTTTTAGACTTTTTAGTAAGAAGGAAGAAACCAAGGAAATCTGCAAGAGATGAGATAGTTTCCTACTTTATGAGTTGTTTTACTGACATTGCTTCAGACTTCCTGAGAAAAGTTTTATTCATTACTTAAGCCAAAATTTTGGGTAAATAGGTTTTGTGTGGAGGGAGATGGAGTTTATTACAGGGGACTAGAATGCTTTATTTGTAAATATTACAGAAGACTCATACAATTATTTAAAATCAACCAGGTTTTTTCCAAAGTGAGAAAATGTAATTTCTCTGTTTTTTTTTTTCAGGGTACAATTCTGCTGATTTCAGTGAAATTATTCCAGTTTACAGTAACCTAAAAGTGGAAAGAACAAGACATCCCTTTCTAATTCTTTATTCTTCCTTTTCTGATAGATGATTCTCACACTGGTTTTCAGTGTATACTGAGGATGAGGTAGATCTGCTGTAGTGTTTGAAAAATTCTGTCCGACCTCTGCTGTTTGTCTGAAAGCTTGCTGAACACAGCTCTGCAATGTCAAATGTCTTTGATTTGATTTGGACTGGACCAGATGTCGACAAATTGGAATTTAATGTTGTTGAGACAGATGACAACGTAGGAAGCATAAAGGGATTCATTGCAAATTAGAATTAAAGAAAACATGCAGTTGTGCAATTTTTATACACCGCAGCTTAGATCAGTTAGAAAAAATATCAGAAATCCTGTTTTTCTCTCATTCCTTATGAAGAAGTGAATGGGAATTTAGGACTTATATTGTAAAGCAACACTATGTCTTTTTTTGTAGCTGTTTTCATCATAACTGTTGTTTTTAAAATAACAGTTCATGGTATATATATATACATTCTTCTTTAGCACTTTTAAATTATATCCACTCTGGTTTGTCTGGCTGAATATTAGACAGAAACTAAACAAAAGCCCTATGTTAAGGAGCAAAACCCAACATTTTTTAGAGTTTCAGATTGATCTACTGTACTTTAGATAAATAAACCTGGCAAGGATCTTTGCTTTCTTCATGCTGACAGCAGCAAACATGGAAACAATGGAATTTTATATGCAGAAGTGATTGCAAAGCAAGTTCTAAAGTCAGAAATGCACAGAAATTAACTGTTAAAGCTACCTGTGTGAGCATTTGCCAGATGATGGTCAACTGTTGCTTAAGTAACTAGTACAAAATACAGAAGAACAATGAAGAGACTCTCCCTGCAGCAGAAAGCTTCCCTTACAGCATGACATCTGCCTCTCTGCAGAAGAAAGTTCCCTTCCTCTAGAATTTCAGTGGTGGAAAAGAGGTTTCTTTTTCCAGCTTTCACTTATCAGCAGTACACCTACCTGGGACCTCAGAGACACCTTTCCTTTGTGCACCAGCTCTGCCCTCAGATTTTCTATAAGACAGCAGGTGGTCTGGCTTTAAGGGCTATTTTATTGACTGGTAAAGTTTGGGAAATTCAAAGGAGTCAGAAAGGGACTGGGAGCAGTTTTCTTCAATCCTGAGCAGGGTCACATCCCCTTCCTGGTGCAGACAGTGTGGTGGGAATTGACAGATCTGGATGGAGAAAGAAAAATCCCCAAAGAGCGGCTTTCTCTTTTTTTCTTTCAGATGACTGAAAAAAGACGTTGGCCAATTTCAGTTTTGGGCTTCACATACCTTCTAGCTTTAACTAAAAGTTGCAAAGCAGTTGATAAACCCTTTAAGAACTTTGCCAAGAACAGGTATGTCTGAAAGTGGTAAGTAAGTAAGATTAGATCATAAGTAAAAATATCCCTCATTTCCATAGAGTGACCATTTAGCAAGAGAAGGTTTTTCCCTACAGGCATTAGGGCTAGTTCTTCTGTTTCTCAGAAATACAAATTTGGCCTGAAAGTTATCTTGAAAGTTGACTAGAATAGTCATAGCACCTATTAAACATTTCTGGTCTGATAGAATCCAGTAAAGACTGACTTCAGATGCAGGTGATAAAATCAGCACTTCTGAGATTAAACCTGTTGATGGGCATGACTTTATTCAGTGGCTGTGATCCTGAACCTAGGAGCTGCAATGCTTACACTTGATTTTGCAAGAAAGAACAATTCTTCTGATGATTCATTGCTAATTTTCTTCCTCCTCATTTTTTGTTATTATGTTAAATATAACCAAAGTGTCTACCTTGGTGTAACTAATTTTATAGGTAATTTGGAAATTATTTAAAGCATATTCTGTCAGTACCAATGTACAATAGCTTCACAGTTTTCCTTACCAAGTAAAATCAAAGCTTGAATTCTCTCTTTCAGACTCTTTTTTTCTTCACCTGATCTTTATCATATCTCCAACATTTTAGAGTAAAACAAAACCCTTTAATATTATTAGCTCAAATGTATGGAGCACCAAGCAGGACAGAAAATACTAGGAAGATAAAACAAATAGAAACAGAAGGCCATAAATGGGGCTGCATATATACTCCAGAAGAGTGAATGGCTAAGCAGTATCATTTGAAGGGAGCAACACATGGCAGTGGAGTCTCTTGCTACAATTTTAGGTTATTCCTACTCATGACTGAAGCAAAGAGCAGACTATTTTTTTGTAAGAGTCTTGCAAGTCTGCTCTGCTTTGTTCATCCCAGGATGATTTTGCTGCTTTGGTAATAGCAAAACATTGGTAACTCATGTCAGCTGTGATCTTTTCTACTCTTCAGCTTCTTTTCTGGGAACATATAGGATCACAAGATGAATCAGGTGGGAAGGGTCATTGAGGTGCGGGTGTCTAATACAACCTCCTGCTCAAGGCAGGGTCATCTGAGTGCTCAAACCAGGTTGTTCAGGCTTATCTCCAGCCATTAAATCTCATCTTCCTGGTGTGCCCTTCTGTGAAGAGCCTGACTCCATCTTCTCACTTATCTTCCCAGAGGTGCTGGGGAGCAGCTGACAGGTACCCAAAGAATCATCTCTGCTACAGGCTAAACCAACCCTGGTTTCTCACTTTACGCTCATGAGGTGATTGCTCCAGTACCTGACTATCATGTTGACCCTCCACTAAATCCACACTATTGATGCCTTTCCTGTATTGGGAAGCACAAAATTGTATGCAATAATGTAGAAGCAGTCTAAGGAATGCTGTGTAAAGGAAGTTGCTTACGTCTCTCCATCTCTTCTAGTCACACAGCCCAGGATGTTTCTCTTTGCTGCCAGGACACTCTGCTGGTATATGTTCACCTTCTGTTTGCCAAAAGATGCCCCAACATCTTTCCAACAAAGCTGCTCTCCTTATCAAGCTCAGCTGGCACCATTGCAGGGCAGTATTCCTTCCCAAGGGAAGGACCTTACCCTTGTCCTCTTGCCGCAGTAAGTCTTCAGTCTGTGCTGAAGTCCTTGGTTTTTAAAAAACACACCTGTATCACTCAGGAAGAAAATATCCCCCTGATTGCAGAATCTGTATAGAGCTGATCTGTTCAAAGAACTTTTCAAGTGAGAATCGTGTGGGTTTTGTTGCTTTTGGTTTGTTTTTTTTAATTCTCTGTAGGGAGCAAAAGCCAATTACAGTGCTTGGAGAAGCAGAAATACAGCTTCAGTGAGCTGGTCTTGTATCCTTTAATTAGTAAAGCAATTTTTTCTGTTATCTTCCTCAGAACAAAATCTATGGGGCAGTCAATATATTCAAACAAAAAAAAGGTTTAATATTAGAATCATATGTATATTGCATTGGAAGGAACCCATTAGGATTGAGTTCAGCTCCTCGTCCTGAACAGTGCAGTTCTCAATGGAGATAATTTTTTTGTTCTGTGATTTCTTTAAAATGATATATTAGCACTTCCTGGGTAATAGCAGACTACTACATTGTAATATTTATATCCCAAATCTGAGCATTGTCTCCAGCCACATCTAAGATACGGAGTCTTGCAAAACAGGCAGGACAAGCCCACACAATCATCTTTCCTTCTGTTATAGAAGTCCTCACTGAATCTCTCAGAGAAGAGAAGGTTGCATGGAGACTTCATAGCAGCCTTCCAGTATCTGAAGTGGGCCTACAGGGAAGGTGGAGAGGGATTCTTCATCGTGATCTGTAGTGACAGGACAAGGAGCAAGGAGTTCAAACTGAAAGCGGGGGAATTTAGGTAAGATATACTGGAGAAATTCCTTATTGAGAGGGTGGTGAGGCACTTGAACATGTTGCCCAGAGAAGTTCTGGATGCCCCATCCCTGGCAGTATTCAAGGCCAGGTTGGATGGAGCACTGATCAACCTGGTCTAGTGGGAGGGTATAAATTCAGCTTGCTGATGGGTGCATGGCTTCCTTAACAGAACCTTGAAGTTATTCCCAAACTAGTAGATAAGTTGAGGCGATGTGAACTTCTCTCAGAAAATTCCTCTTTGTCCCTTTGTGTCCATAGTTTTGCTGAGGTTTGGGAGCTGAAATTTACCAGATTGTCTAGTTTATTAAGTACTTTGTTTCATGCTCATCACCGTGGTTTCTGAATATTTCTCTGATAATTAAAGCTTTATTGTGTTTCACCAATGTATGATAGGGAGAAAACAAAGTTATTTCCTATTATTCAAGCTTTAATCTTCAAACAGGATGCTAAAACAGGCTAATTGCCTATTATCCATCATCTCAAAAGAGTACTACATAATGGTACTTCAGCTCTTACACCTTTGTGTAGTGTAATTATAATTATATTACTGGAACCTGCACAAGTGCATTCTAACCCAGCCAATGTAACAAAAGCTGTAATCTTCAGTTATTACTTCCTGTGCTTGTTACCTTCATGTTCCTTCTGCATAGTACATTGGATCATTCCTGCATGAAATTAACCTCTAGAACAAGATAAATCACCTTTTACTTTCTAGTTAAAATATGTTCTTGCTTTGCTATTCATAAACACTTTACTTTAAAGAGGTATATTTTTGTAGAATGACTGCGAGACTTGAATGTTTTGAAATAGCTGCCTTTTATACAGACGTGGGATTAAACCTGCTTTCACTGACCTGCCTTGGGTAAAAAATTGGAGTAACTGAGCTCCCTTCTAACCTACATGAGTCTGTGGCTAGCCTGCACACCCTTGCTGTAGGAGATTTTATTGTATTTTCAACTTCAAGAGATACAATAAATTTCTGTTACACCATGGGAATACTTTTGATTATATAATCTCAGGATCAGCTCATTTTTAAATTTTAAATTCCTGAGACTTTCAGAAAATACTGGAAAGCATTTGAAAAAGGAGATATGAAAAATTAGATCCAGGATCTTTTTTTTCTTACCTTTTTTTTTTACTTACTTTTTTTATTTTACTTTTTTACTTAATATTTTCAAATTATCACTTCAGATTTAGAAGCTCTTTATTCTGACTGACAAACAGTACAAATATGTAGGGATACAGACCTTCAGATTTTCAGACCTTTTCAGATTTCCTTGTGGAATATTTAATTTTTTATTTCTTTAATGTGGGGTTTTTTTCAGCCAGGATTTGGTAATTATGAAAAAAAACCAACAAGCTGACATAGTTTTGCTTGTCCTGTGGTTAATCAGTAGTATCAGCATAAACAGTATGAAAAGAAGCCAATGAGATCCGAGCAAGAATTATCGCTGCTCTTATTCTGAAAGTCACAGGAATACAAAAGCCATTATGTTCAAGATTTCCCTGTTAATAAAAATGGTTTTATTTAAAAAAATTGTTTATAAACTTTCTGGCTGGCTTCTGGAAACAAATATATTTTAAACTTTTCATTTAAAATGCAAGAGAAAGATAAAAATTAATATTTAATCTTAGTGGGTTAAATCTGTGTTGATTTTAGTAGGAAGTGACCTGTAAGTTCAAATGTGATAATAATAAAAAGTAAAGAAAATTTTTCAGTATTTTTCTTGTACTATGCCCCTCTCATCTTTCCTCATCTCTCCCCTGGCTAGCAGACAAAATAGGATTCTGAATGCTGATAGGTATAGCAGCCTATTAAGTATATGTTTTCCTCCAGAAATTTCCTACAAATATCTTTTTTTCCTTCTTTTCTTTGTATGTTGTATGTTTGCTTCAGCATATCTCTACTAAGCTTTAAAAATTTACCACTTATTGTATAATCCTAAATCTTGTTTAACAACCAAGTATTTCCTAATGGTCTATTGTGCCAACTGAAGTCTATCAGAAACAAAATTAAAGCCATTAAAATCTATGATGACAGCGGCAGAGAAATTGGGAAAATCTTGTCCAAATTATTATAAAATATAGCTGGTCACTGTTTGAAGTAGAACTTAATTAATATTTTCCAGAGGAAGTCACAATAGCATGATTTCAAGATACATTATACATACAGCAAGATGTATCAGGCAGCATTTTATAGCTCCAGACTTGCATTAAACTTTAGGAACTCATTTCATTTGGTTGGACATAAGTGCTAGTTCCACTTGTGACATTCCAGGATATCTCACTCAGGGCCCTCTCATGCAGCAGTTGAAGGGATGTGAGGATGTACAAGGCCATGCCAAAGTGTACTAGTGCCTCTCTGGGGGTAACTTCAAGAGGCTGTGCTGGCTCTCGGCTTACTTTCTGCAGGGGGTTCTCTCTAAGACATTATCAGTATTCCAGGTGTGCATGGAGTTGACATATCCATGGGAAATATGTGCCATTCTGTAGCAGCAGCTAGACAACATGTGAAGTATTGCGGAGTAGTTGAAAAGACACTAAATTACTATGCCTGAATAGTGGGATCCTGCCTCAACTGCACGTGCAGATAATAAAATCTACTCATTAATTCAAACTGTTCTTTAATGGAAGAAAAAAACGTGTATCTCACTGATTATACCTCAGTGTTAACTTAGGATTGCCATAAACTAATTTTGTTTCTGAGCATTCAGAGGATTTTGGATAATTACTTTTTGCAGTATGGTATTAAAAACTAACAGCAACAGAAATTCAGGTGGTTTGTTTTCCTTGTCCCCAAAGCAGACTCATCTGTACTTAAACTGCTCCTGATGGACATTTGTTCTAATCCTTTAAATGATGGAGATGCTGCAGTTCCAACAGACTATCTATTCTATTAAAAAGCTAATTCTCTCTTGCTACAGTTTAAAGCATTACTTATGCTATTCAGAGAAAATAAAAAAAAAAAATTTAAAAAAAAAAAAAACCAATAGTCTTAGAACCAATAGTCTAAATACTCAAAAATCTTTCCTCTTAAATGTCATCGTCCAGATGTTTTATTCTCTTTAGCTGGTCACATCTTTCCATGCAGCACATACACTGCACAAAAGCTTTTCTCCCCTGGTGTCCTATCCCACTAAAGAAAGACCTTTATGATGGTGTTCGTGAGCATTGAATCAGAGATCATCTATATTTGAGGAACATGCGCTTTCTCTGCCTTTGCTTTTGGGGAACATTCACTGACATTAAATTCTGACATACCTTCAAACTTTTCACAGCAATAATTTCTAGTGACCTGGGCCTGGGTTGTCTGGGAGGCCATCTATTTCCTCAGGTAGTAACGGTGCAGCCCGAGTTTTCAAATTTATGCCTTGCCTATGATTTAACTACGACTAGATGATATTTTGTTTGAAACTGTTAATTCTGCAGGTGCTCTAAGTCGTAGTGCAGTGAGGGCACAGCAGACTGAAGCACAAGACCTTTCTAAATGCTAAGTAGGTCACCAACAATTTTAGGTTTAACTTGACTCTCTTCAATGTACATAGAAGTTAACTAACTTGCTTATACTCTTGGTAACTTGCCTATAATGCTCTTGGACAATAAATAAATTAGAAATTGATCAAAAATACCCTTCCAATTAAATAAATAACTACCAGTGTACCATCCACAGAAATGCAAGGCAGCAGAAGAGCCTGCAAGTCAAATACTAATGCATTTTGTCAGAAAATTCTTCTACTTGTTCTCTGGAGGCAGACACAAGAGTTTTGGCATGTGTGAGTCTCAGAAATTTACAACAGCATCATTTGGACAGAGCCCGGGTCACTCTCTCAGCTTCCCTGACTGAGTGAACTTACAACATTTAGACCAGCCAGCTGCCTGTTGTTCCACAGCCAGAACCCAGAAACCCATTTTGAAGAATTCTACACAAATCTTTCAAAGTTACTTTCCACCCCTGCCCCCGCCAGTTTTTCGTCCTGTTTCAGTCACTGGATCTTAATGTAGAGTAGAAGATGAGAGTGGTAGAATGTGACTTTAGGAGCACAAAAACTGGGTGGGATCTTGGTTACAGGGATATGTTTGTCACTGCTTTTTAAGTGATCAGATTTTGTCATTATTTCTGACAGGATGGGTTTCAGAACAAAGTCTCATTTGAACAGCTAAACAAGAGATAAGTCTAGTCAGTGATCAGATGAAATATTGAATTAATTTGGTAAGCCTGGAATATATAAATTACAAGGAAAATAGACACTTAAAAATAGTTTGTCAAATTATGGATGAAGATCAGATGAAAGAAATAAAAAATAGAACAGCCTTTGGGACGTCAGTGGGATCTATCAAAATCTAATCATTATACAGCTCTGGCATTTTGCTTCAGTGTAGGGGGTCCCCCAAGCACTTCTGGTTGGTGGCTTGCTGAGTAAATGTCAGTTTAATGCTGTTTGCCTGTTTTTGTGAAAAACTCCTGTAGGGTCTCTTATCAACTAACCAGTTATATTACGTCCCCACTGCCTCTAGTCAAGCATAAATGTTAGTTCTATATGCAGCTGTTTTCTTACCTTGTTTTTATTTCTCTCAGTGACGTGATGTTTTTTAGCCACTAAAGGTCTAAGACCAGCTATTTTTGAACAATGAACTATTGGTGTCTTTGATGCTTCTCACAAATCACATCACTGGCTGCATGTCACTGGATTTGACGTGCACACCATTGTGACAGTTACTTTAAAAATATTAGTTCCAGTTTAAATGTTATCCACAGATAATGCAGCCCACTGAGCACACAGGAAATAGGTTCAGCTCTTCTTTGTCATAAGCACCAACAAACAGAGAAGCTTGTGTATGTTGTGTTGCATATGGTGTGTGTGGGGCAACACTTGTGACTTTTCAATTTGCAGGGTGTATGTTTGACCTTGTATGCTATATCTCTTCATTTAAACATGTTTTACTCAAAAGAAGAAGAGATAATACTGTGAGTATTAGTTAATTTAGAAAAATGTCATCACCTAACAGTGAAAGTAATGCAGTTCATTATGCTGTTTTAAACCCTGCAAGTGTCCATAGTGACTTAAAATGTACCATAAGAAGATAATCTCTGCATTATCAAGACATTGCAGTCTAAATGCATGAGCAGGCACAGTATAGTGACCTTTCCTTCTTTGTCTGTTTCACTGGCAATTACCAATAAATGTATTACATAAAAAAAATATAGAGAATAATTAGTGGCATTAGAGATGGGCAAAACTAGAGGAGAGGGCTCATTTTCTGACCTTCTGTTATAATTATTATTTAACTTGGTATCAGAACAGGAACCTTTTCATGCAGTTGAGCAGCTTTCCCTGAGTGGAGCATTGAGAGCGGAAAGAGTTTCAGTAATGCTGCCAGATCTGGCTGGAGAAGTTACAAGACTAACTTTCATAACACTTTTTATTTTTTAGAAAACCCTTGCTAAGGCAAAATGCAGGCACGGCAATGCCTTGACTCACCTGACTGTTCTCTGAATAGCTCCCTGTCAGGTGCTGTCAAAGGTTAAACTGTAAAACCCTGAGCCTGTGTCCATCTGTGAGCGATAGGGAGAGCAGAAACTCTGCATTTAGACAAATACCGGGTTAGAAGTTTGTGTTTTCACAGAACATCAACTCACGTGGTTCTGGTAATAGTCAACAGAAGCTAAGGTGAAGTTGCCATAAAATCTCTTGTTATGCTGAGGAGTGAATCTGTGATAAAGCAACAGATCAGTCATGTTTAAATTTGCAGTGTAGTGATCTCACCTGTAGCTATTACTTTCTTAGCATAGAGTAAATTTTTAAAAAATAGGAAACCATCGTTACTTTGAATAACTTTATGTTACAGTCAGGCTCTTAAAATGTTTTTGTGCTTGGGTTTAACACATAAAATATAAATGAAAGCAGCTATTAAGATTCCGCCTTTTTACTGCACCGTAAAGTGCTGCTATTTTTAAATAATCATTCCTTAATGCATCGCATGCTTCATTTTCATTAAATAAACATTTTAAATGTGTAAAAGTCATATTCATTAGTATTGAATTTAGTATTAGTATTAGCAAGCAAATGGACACGGTTCTTATAAATAATCAATATTTTATCTCCTGTTTCATATAAAGAATTAGTTACATTAAAATGGTGATGGTGTTTTTTCTCATTTGTCTAATTCTTCTTCTCTTTTAATCTTCCATTAATGTTAAAGTAATTCCAATACACTAAGTCTTTGTCCCATTCCCTCTGTTTCTTCTCAGCTTTAAGGCTCCAGCTCCAAAGAGTTGAGAAGCTGCAATCCTCTTCATAAGCTTTGTCACTACTCACTGTATATTACTCTTACAGCTTTGCCTAGTATCCATCCTCTGCGTTTTTCTTTCCTTGTGGTACCAGAATCCATCACACCCAAGCTTCTTATCAGCCTCTAAGTTTCTGTAGAATGTGCCCACTGATAGTTAGCTGGCCTTGGGTCTGAGCCAGATGCCACTGTAGTTGGCAGAAAGGCAATGAGAGTTATATGAAACCCCTCCAAGATAAGCTTTACGCATTTATTCTCAATTGTGTTGGTAGACACCCATTTGTCCCCACTGTCCTCTCACTGTCTTTGTGCCCATTTCTGTCCCAGGAATCCTCCCCCAAGAACTTCACCCCTCAGCACTTCTTTCTGTTCTCTACATTGCTGAAATTTCAGGAAACACTGACTTTCATTTTCTTGTTTTTCTCAGTTGGCCTCTTTTGTGGGTAACTAGGGCTTTGCAAATTACCCCCCATGTCTCCTCAAATCCCACCTCACTATCCAGACAAGAGAACTATTTTCTGTTTGGCCTCATTCTCTCTGTAATATAACAATTAAATCTCGATCTCTGCATTTCATCATTTTTCTACATTCTGTCATTCTATATGAAATCAATCCACTACAATAGCTTTAAATGTTATGATAATTTATAGTACATTGCTTATGTTGTATGCACAAAGTCTTTAATCAGCTTCCCTTCTGTTGATAAGTTCTACTATAGACACAGAAAGACAGAACATTATGCTAGGAATAGGATTTGCTAATCAGGAAAGGTACATATTAATTGTGGAAACACTAAAACATACTTTTTATCAAACTGAAGATGAATCTAGTAGGAAATAGCTCTATTACTTTATTGTGTTTTATTTGTATAGTTATATTTGTACCTATGAACTTAAAAAATGTTTCTTTTTGGAAACAACAGCATTCTGGGATGCGTAATACATGGATTCTTATGCCTCCCCTACTACCCACTTTGCAGTATCCTTAAACAAGTCATTGTCTTTCTACATGTTTCAGTTTATTTTCTGTAAAAAGGAAATCATGAAACCATAGAATGGTTTGGGTTGGAGGGGATCTATGATGGTTTTGCTCTAGGCCTTCCCAATAACCAGCTCGTAACCAAGGAAGTGGCCATGTACCACTTCCATACGATTTTATGTAAACCATAGTATAAATAAGTTGGAGATTAGAGACCTTGCTCTCTTCCAGTGAGATTCAGGAGTCCTTGCGTTGGTCTCGCTTATCTAAGGCTGAGGCCTGCAATGTCCACTGTCCTGCCACGTGGAGGTTTGGAGAATGCTGGCCATGTCTGCCAGTCCTGCTTTTCTAAGGGAATGGTGAGATCTGTTTTGCTAGTTATTAGCATAGTTCTTGAGTTTGATTGTGTTCGGTGTCCCTTTTTTCCCCTTTTGTCCCTTTTTCCCCTTTCCCTTCGGAGGGGTATTTGGATTCCCTTTTGCTGTATACATAGCATCTTAACTGTATATAACTGTAATATACATCAATATATATATTTTCATGTAAGTAGCTCGATTTTGGGTTCTTTAATTTTTTTATAGTTTTTTTCCTTTGCTCTAAGGAAAGAAGGAACGGGGAAGGTTGCTGCCACCGAGAGTTCGGGCATTTGGCAGGGAGCCAGGTCCAAACTATCACAGGATCTTAAAGATCATCTTGTTTCAAACCCCCTGCCATGGTGGGCAGTCATTTCAGAAATCAGTCATTTCAAACTGTTTGAGATCTGCTGGGAAGAACAGCTGCATAAGAACTAAATGTTGCTGTACTATTCTTTTTCAGTCATCATCTTGCTAACATAGTTACATCATACCTGCTATCCTCAGTGAATGGAATCAATTTAACTACTCTTCATACCCATACAGTCTTCAGAGGCAGCACATCAAATTGGACAAGCATAGAAGTTAGCTCCAGCCTGTGTTTTATTTGAATTCTGATGTAATTAAATGGCAGTTTATTGTGTTAAAGTGAAGAAAATAAGTAACAGGTATATTTGCGATACAACACAATCAATGTAAATGTTGCTTCTGGACTCCAGAACTGTTAATATTTGACCAGTGGTAATGACTATTTTAATAGTGACAATGTGTAGGAGAGAGCAGGATGGAAGATTTCAAGATCTCAGGTAAAGATTAAAGTATTAAAAGAAGTATATTTCTTTTTCAAAAAGGAAAACTCTGTGTTAAAGGTCAAGTTGGTAAATATAGAAGCCTATTTTTTAAGTTCCTGTGTTAAGAGTCATGAATAGATGTAGCTTGTTTCTAGCTTCATCTTCCACCCACTGTTAACTTCTTGACAGGAAGAAGCTTCCCCAGCCCACACAGACACATCAGTTTGTACCATCACCAAATGGTAGTTCTTCAGACAAGGAGCAAGTTGGAAGATCTGGGTCTCTAAAATGGAGAACACTGTGTATTTGGTGGCTGTGGAACTAGATTTCTCCTGAGTCTTGATTGCTATCAGATAATCACTGGTCTTCAATACCTCAATGTTTTCAGTGCCTCTAAAGAGGGTCTTTGCAGAATTACCAAATGTGAGGAAGGAGGGAAAATGGTTCCTGGTTTTGCTGCAGAGAATGCCTCTTAATGGATTCTTTTTTTTGTCTTGGTCCCGCTGTGTGGTAGTGTTGCCTTTGCTGGAAGACAATGCCTAAAAAAGTCACCATCACATGCCAGAAGCAAAAGCGTGAGGTAGTGTCTTAATAACACACTGACATGAAGAAGCAGCCCACTGTTTGAGCTTGATTTTTGAGCACGTGAGGTGTCAGATACCCCAACTTTTCCTTTGTCCCTGCTTCTGAACAACCTGGCAGGTTGTATTCTGCACCATCTAAGTGTCAAACATAGTATGGTTTGCAGTTATATGCTTTTTGTACACACATACGAACGAAAATTTGCTTTCAAGGGTACTACAGCCTGGCTGCAACCAGAGATTTTAGCTATCAATTGAGCCTTGTGACTTCTACATACCAACCTTTCATCTTTCCTCTGACAATTTGAGAAAACATTACTGTTGTCTCATTAAAGCAAATGGTTAGATCACCAGAGATCAAAATAATTTTTGACAATAATTTTCTTGCTAATGGGCTATACTTAATAAGTTTCTTCTTTCATAAAGAATCACAGAATGGTTGAGGTGGGAAGGGACCTCTAGAGATTGTCCAGTACGATGCCCAGCTCAAGCAGGGTCACCTTCACCAGAGAGTTAAGGGTTATGTACAATCAGGGTTCAAATATTTCTAATGATGGAGACTCCACAACCTCTCTGGACATCACAGAGTGGGGTGGAAGGGGTCTCATTTTGCCTCCACTCTTTTTAAAAGTGAGACCTATGCCTTCTGCTTCAGGAAGTGCTGGAGCAGTTCAGAGGTGCAGTGTGTGGATTCAGAGGAATTCTAGTACAACAGTGGTTGTAGTGGGATGTTACTGAGCAGGGAGGAGCACGTCTGCACTCAGTGCAGCCCTCTGTTTACTCCCCCAGCATAGGATGAAGAGCTCCTGGGACACACGCCAGCTAACACATGTATCTGGCACTAGGACAGGTTTTCCTAGAAAAATTTAAACAAATGAGGCAGTGTGCCTTTGGTCTATCAGAGACATGGTTAAACAAAAAATATGCTTGTATTCCATTTATTTGTAAAAAAAACAGTTTTTCCAACTATTGTAACTGGTCAAATGGTGAAGAAATACAGCTTAAAAAGCAAGCAGTTTAAAGGCAAGTTCTCTAATGAAGAAAGGATCAGAAGTTACAAATGTTCTGAATTATTTTGTTCTTGTTATAGTACCACTTTTCTTCAGGCTTTGGAGAAGCTGAATTACTGAATAAAAAGAAATGTAATGAATACACTTAACAGTGGATTAAATCAGAGACTGAATTTTGGCTGCTTCTGAGTAATCATGAGACCTGATACATATGTGCATTATCACATACTCTTTTCTCAGTATAACTATACCATGATGTTCTAAAATAATAAAAACATAATTTTCTGATCACATCTGCCAGTGAGTTAAAGCCCCAGTTGTAGCCCAGGCTTCACAGATTGCTTGCAGGGAATTTGCTAGTATAGTAGGTAAGTCTTGGGAGTAGGGAAGCTTCAGTTCACAAGTAGTCCATTGAAGCAACAAAGAATGCATTCTTGAGGGTTGGGGGTGATTTTGAGTAATAAAACTTTGCTGATTAAAAGCTAAACACTATGGGAATGTTTCTATAGCGATAGATATTGGAATGGGCAGGTTAATTTTTGTATACACCAATAGCAACTTGAGGAAAAACAGGAATTGCAGTAGACAGCAGTTGTGGCTTGTGCATGAAAAGAAAGCACTTTTGTTCTCTCAATCTGTAGATATGATCAATCAGTCACTTCCTTTGAATTCTCTATAACTTCCGTGCATAATACTTTCAAGAACAGCAGATATTATTCTGAGATAGACCATTAATACTGATTTTTGTTTTGTTTTGTTTTATTTTTGTTCTGGAGTTAACTCTCAAATATACAATCTTCTTTTTCCTCCTCAAATTCACTTTCATTGCGTATATGAGGTTCTTGAAACTAGTTTTTTTCAATCCTGGGGACAGACAGACACTTACCTAAATCTCTCTGAAATGAGAATAATGATTTTTGATGAAAGAGTGTCTGGGAATTAGACTAGGAGATTAGAAACCCTGGGCTCTAAGATTACTTGCTCTCTAATTTCTACCAGGCTTTGAGCCACTCCTCTATTTTCTAATTTTTCCATCAAGTATATATTTATTCCATTAACCATTACAGCAAAGACACTTCCTCCTATTAGGACATGAACCATGACTTGTTCTTATGGTTATTTTCCTTTGCATAATTGCAATTTTTTTTATTTATTCAAGTGTGTATGCAGTAATAAAAATCTCTCATATATTGTCCAATTGAATTCAGTGGAAAATAACAAATGAACAACCTATCATTTGTTTCTGACCCCACTCAAAATACTTAGAAGTGAAGAATTGTTTCTAGAAATGTTTCAATTCTGAAAAAGCAGATTTTTCCAGTTCATAGGAACATTTTAAAAATTACTTTGTTTTGAAATCTTTTGTATTCACACAGAAATTGGGACAATTCTGTATGGAATTCCTATGATGTAGAAAGCATTTCCTCTCTATAAGGAACATACTTTCAAAGATCTTTGTGGCTTTCCTTCTGTTATCCCTCTTGAGGTCACCTTTTGTATTTTGATTACTGACTCTGATCAGCACACTGCTTCTCATGTTCCTACATAGTCTAATTATTAATTTTTATTTCCTCAGTTAAGTGTTTCTCAGAAATGTTTCTGTATGCCTTTTTATGTTTGTTGGCAGATTTAACTGACTAGACTCAATGCTCTTACCTTCCTTCTTTTGACAGGTTCAATATTGACGATGAAAGAAGATTCAAATCACAAACCATAGAAGTTCTCATGGAATTGTGTTTAGAACTAACATGTCCTGAAAATTCACATGAATTCTCTCTGTTTAAGGTTAATTGTGATGCTACTGTGATCTGTTTCAGGTTTGTGTATTAACATTGTAGTTTTTTAAGTCCTTCAGGCTTTTTAGTGTTTTAGAAATCAAATATAAAGACAGTCACCAAACATAAGATGTTAAAGAATTTAAGACTCAAGTACAGCACCAGGCTCTGAAATTGAGGTTTGTAGGGACACACTAGAAGATTCTTGACTATTTAAGAGTTTAAAGTACAATTGGTTTTAAAACTTGTTGGGTGAAAAATGACTGCATTTGCCCTGGTGTTTTTTTCCACAGGGGAAAGTATGTGGCAGACTGTCTTTATCAACTGATTCCACAGTCCCCACTTTCCAGTAACGCCTATGGAGAACTTCACAGGCATTTATTCCATGTATAGCTGTGATTAAGTCAACACTAGTAGAGATCTTAAATATTAACACAAGACTGCAAGTATATATGCATACATATTCCTGTACCAAGCAAGTATAGACACTGCTGCTAAAGAGTTTACAGATATTATATCCTAGGCAACTGTAGAACTCTTTCACCGGTATCAAAGATAGTAGGTTAAGAATCAGAAATTGAAACAATTAGTACTTACGGATACTTTCCTTTCATATTTTATATCTAAAAACTTAAAGAAGGATTTCACTAAGCACAGATGTTGATTTCACATCAATTTTACAACTAACGGTTGATATAAAAAATTAGGCCCTTATCTGATCCGTCTTTCTGAACAGTGCCTGGTACAGCAGTCTAATATCTCCAAATAGTTCAACTTCTGTAACCTCTAGAGTTTGATCATGTTTTGTTGACAGATTGTACTCCATGTAGACAATTGCTGACATTGTGTTATTTGCAGGTTCATTTTCTGCCTTCTAAAAGGAAGTGGTGGCAAGAGTGTCTTATATTGTTCAAAAGCACAAGTAAGGTTTCCTGAGTTTGCTGAAGAAAATTTCACAGACTGGCTCCAATCTGCAGGCCACCAGCAGAACCATACTTTAATTGTGGGAAAATGTATATTTAAAATTGGGCTTTATTAAGTAAATTTTTACTAATTACAACATTTATTTGGGGCAAAGTTTTCTTGGCTGTCATTGTAGTTATTTCTTATTTCTTTCTCTTGGGGTACCGGAGGAAATAAATTCCTGCTCTAGTTGTTGTTTATACTGTCCTGAAACACGAAATAGAACAGTAATTTCTGCTCTGTTTTCCATAGTCAGTAATCTGCTAGTGTGTCTCTATAAACCTCAATTTCAGAGCCTGGTGCTGAACATGAACCTAATGTTCTTTAACATTTTATGTTTAAAGTCTATCTTCATATTTGATTTCTATAACACAGTTCATTTATTAGCACTACCAAGCTTTTCCAAATGTATGACAGAAAAATTGAGGCAAATATTAAATATAATCATATTATTGATGAAATTCCACATGAAGAAAAGCAATTGTTAATACCACCTGAACACTCCAAATGTGAATTATAAAGTGTGTGAGACATTTAGACAGTGTTGAGTATGATATAAGGTCCTATTTAGAACAGAACCTGGACGTGTCGTTAATGACTTGGATGCAGAACATGAAGAAATCACATACAGTGATCCTTGGGGTGCCCTGTGCAGGGCCAGGAGTTGGACTCAATGACCCTGATGGGTCCCTTCCAACACTGAATATTCTATGATTCTATGATTCCAAGTCCAGGCTGTAAATCTACATAAAATGTTCTTTGCTCAGCATTATAGGACTCTATAAAGTTTCTATCTCAAAAGGAAATAAAACAGAGTTGTACTCTTGTGCAGGTTTGTTGAATTCATTCTTATTTCCATACACAGATCCCAAATGGCCCTGTCATGAATCTGCAACACTTAATTTGAATGGAGAAATCAGTCAGCTGTATCAATTGTCTGTTCTGGGTCAATCTTAGTGACTAAACAGTCAGCAAGCAATGATATCTAATGTAGTATGATAAAAATATTTTCTTTGTATATATAGATGGTCTGTCTGAAGGAATTGCGTACTAAATGCCTGTTCTATTTTTTCAGAAACCACTGTCTGAGACAAATTTAATTTAGTTGTATTAATTTCATTACATGTTTAATCTTTTTACTACAAAGGCATCTATATGATAAAAAGCCCCTAAACATGTTAGTGAGCTTGGTTATTCAGTTAATACTTCTGTTAATGACCAATTTTGAAAGACAGTATTAATTTAAAAAGACCCGATATTTACATTCCTTTCATATATATATATATATATATATATATATGTAAAGAGGAATATTTGCTTTTTAACGCAGATGTTACTGATCAGGACAAAGTGATCAGGACAACACAGTATTTTGGTTTCAGTTGTTTGCTTATTTTGGTTTTTTTGTCATTTGCTTAGGAAATTCATCTCACTTTATTTTGTTCTATTGTTTCAACTGTGAATAGGGCATCTTTCAACTAACTTTATTTAAAAGTCAGATTGCTCATTTGATTGGTTCATTTTGTTAAAGTTTAAGCTATACATCTAGCCAACCCTCTTTAACAAAAAAGAAAAATTGCGTCAGGACCAAATTCACCCAATAATGGAATCAAAGTCAAGTAGGATAAATGTTCTTTGCAATATGCAGATGCCTCTTCACTGAGAATAGAAGTAGTCAGAATGACTTGCCTTAGTACTTAAATTTTAGATGTCTAAAATTAGGGAAAAGAAGCCCACTCTAAGGTTCTACCCATCATCTGGAATGTTGGATGATTTCCCTAACTATTTTACAATTTAAATTCTTCCCCCTCTCTCTCATTTTTGGGACATTTTTTTTCCCTGCTTTATAGGACCTCATATTCTTAATCTCTCTGCTATTTTTCATGCAGCTGAAGGACGACTTCAAGTTTTTATTACTAACCTTTAGAGAAATCCAAAACCTACCTCAAATAATAGTTTATTTCTCAAAATCTAAGTTTGCCATATTTAGGAAATTGAAAGCTCTAAAACGTTTCTTCAGAATATGCGAAGTAGCGTAACCTAGCTCTCCGCAAGTTAACTAACCAACATTTGGACTGGTTACTGTTAATGTTTCAATTAAACTTATCTCAGAAGGTTTGTTTTGCACACACTGATAATTGTGAAGTAAGTTATCTGTTGAGTTCTTTAATTGCTAACATTTAGTAATAAAGTGGTAAAGGAACTATGTACATTAAAATTTATTATATGAGAAATTTATCATATGAGTAATGCTTCATTTGAGAATGACTGATTTTATTATGCCATGATGAATAACACTGACTTATTTTAGACATTTATACTCTTAATTATACTTTTAACTTAGACACTCACCTTGCATACTTTTTCTTTGTGTTTGTTAAGGTTTTTTAAATATGAATTCTTTGTTTTGATGAATTCCTCTTAATAGATATGCAGAGTGTCTTTAGAGTGATTTGATAGAAATTAGAGATGGTGGTAAAGGTCCTTTTTTCTTTCTAACTTTTGCAAAGATAAAGAAGTTATGAAAAGTTTCAGATAGAGAAATAGTTAAAAATTAAGAACTATAGATATTTTCCCTTTTATAGACCCTCATCTTGGTTATCAGTGTTTTGGAAAAAACTGGTAAAAGTTACATAAATCTTTGTTTGCAAATGTGCATTTGGTAACTGTCTCTGACAAGACAGACAAGTAACACCTGGTTCTCTCTTTCCTTGTGTTTATTTGGCCATAACCAAGCCAACACTGATCACACTGAAACTGGACAGTACAATGTTGCTTATGTTTTCTTTGAAACCCCCATGTACATGGTTTTTCCATGCTGCTTACAGGGACTGCTGGGCTGATGAGAACATTTATCTTCAAGAGAGTGCAGCCAGCTTTCTGGTAAGGCTGCTAATATAAGGAATTGATTTCATAATCAGAGCTAAATGGCACCTCTCTGGCAACAGACACGTTGAGTCACATCTGCTATGCAAGTACCTCTATGCTGTTCTCTTGGAAACTCTCCTATATGGGGTCTGTCTGCCACTCAAAAACCAGGAACAAAAATGGCCTTTTTGAACAGTTCATTTCAGCCAGGTTTTCCAGCTACTGAATGCCTTCAGCACCTGTTCTGACACTTATTTTTATGGTTTCCAGGTATCCAGTCTTCAGCTTTTTAGTCTCTTCACTGTATCCCATAGGCTGAATGGAATGTCATAAACCACCATCAACTCTGCAGTGTAAATAAACTAACACAAAACCCCACTTGCTTCCTATGCAGCTTTGTGACTCACTAAAGATAAAAACTGATTTCCCCAAACTTATTGGAACTATTTTATGTGATTAAAATACTGCTTGTATAAGATGAGGCAAGGAAATTAGTCACCCAACAAGGTTGAAACAGCAACTAGTTAAGGAGAATCCTACGAGCTGGTCTGAACAGGCAATCATCCCTCACATGTGTCTTCTACCTGAAAGGTTAAAAAATCACAGAATTTTTTTACTTCACTTGATTTCTGCTCTAGACCAGTAGATAATCATCTTCTTGCCCTTTACTAGGTAGATGGAGCCATGATTAAAATTACATATTTATTAAAGTAATCAGATCTCAGAAAAACACTTGACAGCAAATTGGGTGGATCAGTACATAGCTTTACTTTTCAGATACAAAATGTCATGTAGTATAAGCACTTGCAGAGTAATTAGCACCTGTATTTTCTTTCCTTTCACTCAGTAAGTCTGCTTTTTGTTTTATCTCTGTTTTCTTCTCATAATGAATTTTCTCTGATCTTCCCAGAAAAATCTGTCAGATTGTTGCATATTCAGTTTTTTAAATGAATGTCAAATTCTTTTTCCCAGGAGTACAGCGATACCAAAGGGTAAAAAAAAAAAAAAAAAAAAAAAAAGTAACTCTATAGACTTTTTCATAATGAATAATAAAAAGTGACTTCATTTACTAAAAGGTAGATTCCAACTGCTACGGGAAATTATTTTGCGTTCTAGAAACGGTAATGCAGAATTTCTTGTTATTTCTTTATTATTTCCTCTCTCCTTCAAATGTAATATTACTTAAATGATAGCTTGTTTTTTCATTATGTTCAGGAAATATGATTCAACTTTTCTGCAATGTTTCTTGTAAACGGAGGTAACTGTATACTCCTAGAAATTATAATATTCAATGTTAAGATCTATAAGTAGCAATTTACTTGGAAAAATCAACACAAATGTAAATGCAAAATTTTTTCAACTGATTTGACAAAACACTAGATCAAAAGTATTATCCAATTCTTTCAGAATACAGTGCTATATATGCTTCAGCAGCTAACTGAGAATAATGAAAAATAATTTGCTGTGAAATAAACCAAGAGCTCATCTTGATGTTAAGTACAATGCAATCTCTAGAATATTATTCAGTTGTTTGTTCAGATCAGTCATTTCTTGACAAAATCATATCTTTCTAATAGTATTCAGACATGACGAGATGGAAACAAATCTAAGTTTGGCTAGCAAACCTCACTGTTAAAAAAATGTTCTTTATTTCTCCTTTGACTTTGATAAGCTCAAAGCAAGTCCAGTGAAAGAAAGTTGCTCAGGGCTCTGCTCCGCTGTGTCTGGTCTGAACAGCTCCAAACCCCTTCTGAGCTTATCCAAGGACAGAGAATCCACAGCCTCACTAGGCAACCTGTTCCACAGCTTGATCGTGACCATAACCTCATGGCGTCTGAATGCCTCTTGAAAACTTTTTGAAAATATTCTATTAACAGCTGTTTCAGATTATTTTAGAAGTCTTTATCACATACAGAATTATTTTGAATAAAAATCTGTGCTATAAAGGATTTTTCAGATATCAAGTAGAAGTTTTTTTAACACAATTGTTAAGATACCACCATTCCATGAGTAGTAAAGAGATAATTGTATTATAAATACCCTAAATGATAAAACTTGTTTCATTTATGAGAAGAATGGACTGAGTTAACCATATTTTAACTGAGAAAGAGTCATCATGAGCCTTATATATCTTAATACAGAGTGAATTTGGTGGGAATTTTCACTGAGTTTACGTTGCCTCCCCAGGATTAAAATCAATCTCGTATATATAAACATATTTCTGTACAATGATCAATGACCAGGACCTTATTAGGAATTACAAATGAAAACCCTTTCTTTGCATAACCCATATGTGGTTTTGTGAAGCAAAACTGCGACCTTTCATAAAGGGGTAAGAACTCAGAGAGTGAAAGAAAATAACTGGGTAGGGACTACTGAATTAAATTAAGCTTCTTAAAATTTTCTGGAAATATAAAAATTGTCTTCCAATCATTACTGGTAGGGCTTATACAGTAATTTGTACACAAGACTGACATTATTGTTTTTTATTTTTGTGCTGTGTACTTCTGCATCAAGGCTAGATTTGGAGATAAACAAAAAGTTTCTTTTCTATTTTCTCCTCAGTGTCTGTTTCCACAAAAAAAGAGCCTATAAAGGCTACTCAGACAGAGAAGACTGTGTAATCTAGAGCAAGTTCTTGAGGGAAAGAGGGCAAATATAAAGTTTATCTTTTTGAGAGGCAGGGAAGAGATTGGAAACTAATGACTAGTTAACTTCAATTTATGCAATAATAGAAATATGAAAGGATATACTTTTGTAAACACACCAAAAATATAGAGAGAACAAGTATAAGTTTGTCAAGAATACTCAATATCATACCCTCTGAATTTCCTTCTCTGTTGATAGGAAGTACTGAGTATGCAGGATATTGTATATCTTGACCTCACTACTGTCTTTTAATTTTTTTGTGGGACATTTTCATAAACCAAAGGGAGACGTAAGATCTTCACAAAACTATTATCAGGCAGATATTCAAATGGTTAGGAAACCATGTTTTGTAGTTACTAATGTTTTTTTGTTCCTTGGCATTACGTATTGAGTAGTGTTCTGCAGAGATCAGTCTTGTGCCCGGTTCTTATCAATGTTCTCATTAGTGACTTGAGTCATTGAGTAGGTAGTCAATGATTAAATAGTGTAGTGTCCTTATTAAATTTCCAGTGACATCAAGCTGTGAGGGTCTGTAAACATACATGAGGACAGACTTAAAAAGATCTTGACAAATTAGGGAAATCATTTAAATAAATTGGATGCAATTCAGTAAAGAGAAATGCAGAACACTAAGCTTAAATGATCAAGCATTTCAAGCTAAGTCATAATACTTGAAGCAGTAATTTTGCAGATAAGAATCTGAGGCAGACTGAGTGGACTTTTTCCTTAATATTAGATAGCCAAAATGTTCCAGACATCCATGTCTGATGTATTAATTTTATTTTCCCTTTATAGTCATTGGGAAGAAATAACTTTTCAAGGAAACTGACCTGTTTCAAAAATCTGCTTAAGATAGCTTAGAAAAGTACATAAGTACATATGCCTCCAACCAAAGAATTCCAGGACAAAAGCTCAGATGTAGATGTCCAAGCTGTAGATAGACAAAAATATATTAAATGTCAGATAGATAGATTTCTCTTAAACCAAATGAGAAAAATCCTCTTGATTTGAAGAAAGTATAAAGGATTTAAAGTCAGCTACAGAACAGGAAGTTCTACATGTAGATTTACTAGGCCTAAGGAGGGAACACCACTGGTTCTTATTATTCATTAGTTAGCTCCTCTTTGCCTACTGCCCACCAAAATCATATCTCCAAAACCTTACAATCCAGGAGAAAATATTTGACCAGCAGACATTCAAAACATTATGGGTCAACACAACAAGTCAAACACTGCAGTGTTGGTGCTATAGGTCTGAAGTCTGGCCCAATTTACCAAAACACTTCATAGTTCTCTCATTTAGATCTTAGGGTTGGCTGCCTAGAAATCACTGTGATAGCAGTTATGGATAGAGTCACGGAAGTGTCCATCCTGGTTACTAGCTTTGACAAAATTCCTTGAAAAGCCTGTCTGAACACTGCATAAGCACCAAGAAGTCCAGATGCTTAAACAGGTACATCTCAGATTTTATTCAAAATGTGTTTAGGGTTGGTTGTGAACCATGGAATTATTTCAGTTGCTCTCCTCCAAAACCTAATGGGCTATTATAATGAACAAGAGCTAGTGATAGCTTCATGCTAAAGACAGACTTTGTGCATGTTGGCCACAAATACTAACCACGTGCTTGACACCTAAACAAGTGTTTTTATCTATTTTTTATACTATTATCTATCTATTTTTATCTAAGATATGAATGACTATTGTGGGGATTTTGGGTCACTTTAACTGGCTTATCATGGACCATGTATTTGCAAACTGACAAACCCAAAAATACAAAATCCAGAACAACAGAAAAAGCACTGAGATTCCTCAGATACACATTACATGCGACCAGGCTGATTTGGGCCAATTGAAAATGTTTCAGCTTTCTTCTGCTAATGGGCTTTGTAGGAAGAATGTGACAGCCACTTCTGACTCCCAAAAGGCAGATTTTGTTTTTAACATGTTGTCGAAGGAATTTTTTTGCAGTTCAGAGAAATCTTTATATAGAGTCCTAGGTCTCATAGTATTGTGTAGTACCCAGAAGCCCCAGTGACAGTGTTGCTCACAAAAGTTTGTCTCTGTTGTACTATCCAGAATGAAACTGGTAATGTGTTACAGCTACAGCTGAAATGCCCACATCTTCCATGTTTTTTTCCACAATATCAGAGGAATTAGACAGATAGAATCTGTCAGCAGGAGATTGCATATACTATTTAGTCCCAGCAATAAATTGTTTTAAAAAAGAAAATACAGGCAACCAAAAATGAACAGCAAAAGCAGTAAAAAGCACAGGATTTCTTTCTATAATCTGTTAGTATTTAGCTTTTGAGGATTTGAGCTTGCACTAAGCAGTCACATGGACCGTAAGTCTGATATCTGCTGTCATTGTGTCAATCAAGTGGCAATGTTATTTCCATTGAATTTATTAGACTTGTGTGTCCCTGGACACTGCTCTGAGAGTTGAACTGCCAGCAGCCTAAATCAGGAGAAGTTCAGTGACATTTGGATGAGAATGATTCAGTGCCTGTTTCTTGTTGAGGAAGGGGATAGGAACAAATATGTTTCTGCATGCAAGGATCTCTGCACTCAAGGTCTGTAAACAATGAAAGTCCCTATTTCATAAGCACTGTGTGACACTTTTGTTATGAATTAGAAAGCACAAGGATGTCCGTAAAATCATAGACATGGATGCGGGTAAATGTACATCTCAGGGGGATAATGAGACCAGCAATAAGCAGAGAGGCAAGCTTACTTCTGCCCTGTCATAACCTAAGCAAGTCTCAGCCTGCTGCTGTGAGACTAGTTTGCTCCTTTTGTCCTCCCTCTTCCCCATGTCGTAACACCTCCTGGGACAGGGTACCCATCACCTCAGATGTTTCTTCTGTACTCTGCAGTTGCAGCTCTTGTGCCTGCTATGCCCCTTCAGCCCATGGACAAGTACTGCTATTGCCCTTCTGCTCAGGCTTGTTCTTGATGGACTTGTTTCCACCCTGGAGTGAGTTTTCACCTTCTGACTCTCATCTTTTCATAGTTTCTTGGAAACAAATTGTTAAAGTTTCAGAGCACAGTTAAGTAGCAGAAGAATGGATTTTGCTGACCTTAGTAAGGAGAGCTTACACAGTTTTGGCAAATGATCTTTGCAAATTATAAAAACCCTTTAAAAATATGTATATAAACTGCCAGTGGAATACTTCTTGAAAGGTGTCTTTTCAGCTCAAAGAAAATTTTTCACTTTTCTAATATCAAGCTGTTCTATTTTATGTTTGACTTCTTATGCTCACAAGCCCACATAAAAATCAGAATTGTTTTCCAGAACTAAAAGGGAAAGTATTTTACATGATGAGTTCAATGCCAAAACTGGATTGGCATGAACATCTAGACAGCTAAGCTAGTGTTCAGATTTGAGGTCACAAAAACTAAAGAAAAGACATCACTAGTAAAAGATTGTGTGAAATACTTGAACTAACTGTAAAGTTAAATAAACCTTCACTGGTCCTGCCCCAACGTGGTTACTGCATTGTTATTGGAGGAGAGCTGTCTAGACCATAAAAATTATTACACTTGTGGCAAAAACTCAGAAGGGGACATAAGCAAGCTCTTAATCTGCCCATGTTCTATCCTGACACACTGAAAGGAAATAAAACCAGCACCAGTCTTCTTTGTTCTTCATACACAAATGTAACTGCTTCAGAAAAGGAGTGTATGTAGCAGTGTTCTTTCGCAACTGTTCTTTATACTGAAAAACACCTTGAAAAACCTTCTTTATATCTAAATGTTATCTAATGCCATCCGTCCCAAGAAGTCTGACTGCCCAGTTTCGATGTGCAACTCTCATTTTCTCATGCATCTCCAGCCCTCTTTCTCCATCTCCCAGCGGAACATTACTTCATACGGCCTTAGGTCTCTGTATTATAAGTTAAATGTACTCTGTTTTCCTCAGTGAGGATCCTCTTTCACATCACAACCATCTATTCAAACGTAACATTCTCTACTGTTTTGCACAGATACAGCATAAATATGCCCTCAGAAGGGAACCATTACAGCTCAGGCCCTTGATCTCAGATCTTCATTATGCAGTCCACCCTCTAATTCACTTGAGGACTTCCTTGATGTTAATTTGCATAATACTTCATTTTATTAGCTGAATACACAGTATATCTCCTATCATTAAACAGAGGCATATACAGGAAGCTAGCTTTTCTGGGGAAAGAATCATATTTAAATAAGAATATGAACTTGGGCAACCAATGGCTAAGTTAAAATTAGGCCTGTTTCTCTGTGGGAGCAAGTATCTTGCTGATTAAGGTATACAAAGACCTCATTTTTGTTTGAATTTGAATACGTCATAAAATGAGACAATTTTAAGTGTCCAACACTTAAACACATGTTTTGGACTTTGGAAAATCCTCCTTAGCATCAGAATATGGTTTTTCAAGGGTCCTAAAATATTGCTGTTTGATAAAGGAACAGATGTTTATGCTAAAATTAGGACCATTAGTGGATGGTGTTTTATTGTTGGGGTAAAACTGTCCTGGTGCTTATATAATTGGAGTAGTTCTTCTGTGACATAGCCCTGCATAAAATATGACAAAATCTTTAGAGTCTGCTTCCCAAGCCAAAAGCTGTCATTCAGATGTGGACCTTTTTTCTTTGTTAATCATTACTGCATTAAGAAATAGGCTATTTTTTATCACCAGAGCTTTTAGAATGACCTTAAATATATAACCCCTGTTAGACTGCATAACCATACTGCCTCTATAATGTTCTTGTTGCCAGCACAGTGGTATGGATTTTTTAATACTTTCGGTCTAAATATGAAAATACTTGTTGTTCTCACATGAAAAAAAGAAATATTGAGATATATTTGCATTTTTTGTGAGGAATATAATGAAAGCTACTATTTTATTATACCTAGCTATATCCCAGTATAGTTTAATTTATAGAAAATGTTTTATGATTCTTCCTAAAATGGGTCACCTTTTTTGGGACTTGTGGCTGTTGGCAACTGATTGGCAATAATTTTACACTGAGATTGCATAAAATCCGCTGCTGCCATAAGTGACAGGTCAGCATACGAAGTGCTTATTTGAACTTATCCTGATCTCTCAGAGCATTACTTTTACATAGCAGTGCATAGTGTATGCTGGTGTACACTGAAAAACTTTGTAAGATGGGACTGAGGAGCTGTGGCAGTGGCCTGGCTAATCCATTCTTCACCCCTGAGCTGCTAACTCCTTTTTGACATTTTTTTTAAGAAGTATCTCTATCTGAGATCTGTTGTAACTTGGACATATTTTTCAATTAGAGATGTAGTCATTTAGATATGGACTAGCTATTTCACTGAAAAATCCAGCTTATTAACTTTGAATAACCACATTTCCATGTCATGCTTCCTTTTCTCACAGTGGATTACTAAACTACAAGGTCTGAGACACTTCACATTCATTAAATGTTACAGGAAATAATAAACTGAGTTTTCTCTCAACTCGTCATTTTCTCTCTTGCCTTTGTTCTATTTTTTTTCCTACCTCATTCACTTAGCAGGCCTTGCATAGTTGTCTTTTTCCGCTATGAATTACGTAAGATACCACGTTGGGTGCTCAATGAGATGCTGGGCAGAGCTCTGTGAGTGAACAGTGCTCCTGCCTCCAGCTGAGAAGAGAAAAGAAGCTCTGCATCACAGCTCTGCTGTACCCCAAGAGAGAAACAAAACAACAGACATTCTGGAATACCATGGACAGATTAATTAATGATTTTGCAGGCCTCTCTCATACTGGCCCGTTGGTCAGATGTGAAGGCGTTTTTTCCTTTTTTCTATTCTGCACAAGGCGTAATGGCTCTGTGGACGACAAGCATTTTCTTTGGTAGGATTTTAAGCAGTGAAGCCAGAAGCTTGTAATCTATCTTTAATACTAGAAGGATATGACATTAATCAATTTCCAGCAAATCTCTGTTTCATGTCTGAGCATGCAAGTTTTACTGTTCCTGGTAGCTATTCTAATTGCTTGCTA
This sequence comes from Empidonax traillii, assembly GCF_003031625.1. Classification (NCBI taxonomy): domain Eukaryota; kingdom Metazoa; phylum Chordata; class Aves; order Passeriformes; family Tyrannidae; genus Empidonax; species Empidonax traillii. The sequence goes on from NW_020956190.1 coordinate 163,045, forward strand.
AAGGCAGGCAAATCTGTAGCTCTGGGATCAGTAACACTTCAACTCTCTTTCCTCAGCTCTGAATTAGTGGTTGAATATACTAAATTCAGGTTGCCAGATACTGTTCTCATTTCTTCACCATTTTTATCCTTCTTAAGGAAATGGCTTCTTAAGGAAATCAGGTATATGTGAACACACTGTTTCACTGGCATTCAGCCCACCTGTTTCCCTAGTAACTTTTAAATAAATTTTTGGTCATTTTCAGCTATATTTGACAGTGCCTGGATATCTCAAAGCCATTCAATTCTGTTGACTTCTGTGAAAGTAGATGACTGTAACTCAGTTTTATCCCTTCTGTCTGACTTCCTAGCTGCAGAGAAAAGGAGGCTCTAATGCCAGACAGTAACTCATATAAGACAACCAGTCAATCCCCATCACAGGAAGTTTTGCTGATGCCCTTCTGGCAGATCAAGTATGGACAGAAAACCCAGGAGGGTGTGGGTGGTTTGAGGCTGAAAGGGGAAAAGTTTCAGAGAGGGTTGCAGGTGAAAAATATTAGGACACAGAGAAAATTGAATGTGCTTGTAAAAAACACAAGGCTATAGCTTGAACAGGTAGAGACATTTCAAGAACACTGTTGAGACTTAAAGCTAATACACTTACTCCAGTGGAAGACATGGGACACACATTGCACATGTTAATATATTGAAGGAAGAAAACAAGGACTAGAGAAGGCATCTAGGTCCCTAGGTTAATGGTTTTATTGGTCCTGCAGCTTACAGAAAAATGAACACCCCTTTTTGTTTATTGTAGTGTAAAAGATTTGAAACAGCTCCAAGAAGGTACTTTGCAAAATCCAGTAAAAGTGATTTTTATCTTCAGTTATGGAAATTTGTGTCACTTTCTATAGACCAGAATGCCTCCTAAACTGGAAAATCACATGTGTTTTCTTTTGCTCTTATAAGAGCCTGGAAATGCAGATTGGATTGTTTTCTATATTCTGTCAGAAAAAGTAACATTAGCTCCTGCAGCCATATGAGCATATCACTCCCAAATTAATCTGTACTCATGTTGCTTTCCTTCAGTTCTGTTGGCACATTTCCCCTTCACACTGACAAAAAACACTCATTGAGCTCTGGCCAGCAAAATACTTATCTCAGTTTATCAATGTTGAGAATTCTTTGGTCACTTGGAAGCACAAGTAACATAATAAATCAAAGTACCAAACTATTTTTTTTCCTCTTACTATTTGTTATGTTCTTTTTAATTTCTCTAGTTTCTGCAGTTTAATTTGGGACAGAGAGGGGTCTTCATAATTTTGCATTAGTGTCATAAACCTGATTGAGGATGGTGAAGAGTTAATCATACGCTCAAAAGAGTAACTTACGAGCCCTCACAGATAGCTGTATTTAATCACTGAAACACCTTTCCTAAACTGTATAGATAGTTATGAAATTTTGCTTTTGATTTACTACAGAAACAAAAAAATCAACAACTATTAATTTGTGAGGGGTTTTTTAAGCAACTCCTCCCCCAGACAGCACACAGTAATGATTTCATTATTTCTGAAATTAAATATTCTATTATTTGAAGTTTTTTGATCCTGCTTTATTTATTAAACTTGTTCATCTTTGAAAAGAAAACATACTAAATGAATATTTAATTTATTTATTTACTGTATTTATCAAAATCTATTGACAGAAAAATGTGATTTTCTTTTTTGAACTTTCTTAATTTCAACCCCAGGATTTTCAAATAATTTTTGTTCTCCCAGAGGTATATGTTTTGATAAACTACACTGAGAAAATTAACCTTAGTTTTAAACTAATTTTTATTTGATTTTTCTCACTCAAACATCATTAACTTTAGAGGTAATATTAGTCTAACCTTTCTACCCTCTTATTACTGGAATAACATAAATGTGACAGTTTAGGATATTGTCATACATGTTACAAAGTTCATGACTTGTGAGAAGAGATAAAAAGCCACCGCTTTTCACAATTTTCCAAGTTAATCTAAGTTGTCTTCCATTCTCCTGCTTGCTACCAATGGCTGCAATTTTGTGACATTCTGCTAATCAGGTTACCTGTCTGAGAAAGCTATCTGTACTGTGAGCAATGAATTTGAATTCAGCAGTAGCAAATACAACAGCTGGAGGTCCAAAAGGTACCCTGCTCCTCTTCCAGAGCTGTGCAAGGAGCTAGTGCATCGAGGAGTCATGATTCTTGGAGTTCTTAAAAAAACCCAACATATAGTTTATTCAGAGGCTCAATCTAAAGACAGATGGGTCTTTGTGTAAGTTGCTGCTACATTCTTTTTGAATTTGTTTTCTAGTGGTTTCCTTCTTCCATGCCAGGGTACAAGGAGGGCTAGCAGCTCTCAGCAGGCAAGTGAGCCAAAAGGTGGGCAAGCAATGACCTCATTCATGGGCACTATCTTGCAGATCCAAAGCACAGGGAGAAAAGCTGGGATAGAGTCCTTTGACAGCCAAGACAAGCAAGAAAGTGAATGGGGGTCTGTGCCCCACCAGGAACTCCAGCCCTGGGAACGATGCCAGAGAAAGGGCAGGAGATAAGGGCAGGAGATAAGGTTGCAGCAGGTATCCAATGGGCTCTTCCAGGAGACCCATTACCTGCAGCATGAAAACAAAGTCCATCCAGAAGGTAGGGTCAGAGCCAGAGATAGATACCTAACTGCTTTCAGCTGGGCTGAAATCCTGAAATTTGCTGGAAGTGCTGTTCATCTCATCAGCAAGGCCGTTAATTAAAAATATTGATGGGTATTTGCTCCCTGAGGGATGTCTTCAGTAATCAGTTGTCAGCTGATTTTGTGCCACTGATTGCTGCCCTGACAACCAGCCAACTTTCCACTCACTTTGTTTTCCATGTCTTCCGTCCATATCTCACCAATCTGGATACTGCAACATGATTGTCTAAAGTCACAGTGAACAACATCCAACATCACCTCCACTGACGCAGCCCTCTCAGCACAGAGGGCAATCTCTTCATGACAGAAATTGCCACATGAATGAAAAACAGGTTAATTATTTATTTATCTGACCAGCATTTCACTGGAAGTTGTATCAGGGCTTTAGCTAAGCAGCCATTTGTCTTGTGTTATCTCTATTAAAAACTTGTCATGACACATAGTGGTGTTTTTCCCTCACACCAATCACCTCCCTTACAGAATATGGTTGTATTATGCTGTACAAACCATATTAAGGTCCCCTTCTCCAGGTTTTTCAGGTCATCAGCTTTCAGTTATTGTCAGTAATTTGCTGAGGTTATTATCTTGAAAATTCTTTTTATGAACAAGTTATTTGCTGATTTCTCTTTGTTGTCTGAAATGCAGAAAAACAGATATGACCATATTTTCCTGCATCAATATCTCTACAAAAATTCATTTTTAATTTGTCTGTAGTTTCTTCTTCCCTGGTTGATTAACCCCAGGATATGATATGATTTTTACTTCCTCTGTCGATGACTGAAAATAATATCAAAGGAAAAGAAAACTGAAGATGGAGCACTTTGCCTGCATGTGTTCTCACATGGAAGTGTCAGAGTATAGTCTTGTGCAGGAAATCTGTCTGAACTTCTGCAAATTGAGTGATAACACTGATATTCATTATTCAGTCATGATACAAATTATGTACTCATCACAGAGTTCTGAGTATACACACTTCTAGTTCAAATAATCACATTATACTACTGCAATTTTATTAATTGGTTCAAATAAGGTGAAATACTATCCATATTCTGCAAGCTTTTAAAAATTTTTATGCATTTTTACGAAAAAAACTAATTTCAGCTGATTTCCTTTACCTTCCCTTGCCTTACTACCTCTTTCTTTATCCAGATGGTTAATTTTGTCTATGTGCTAGTAACTCCTTGGAATGTGTGCATAGCATACTGTTTCATGTTATGTCCTAATGCAGAGTCTAAAGGATGGACCAGCCATCTGACCAGCCATAATAGTTAGCTGATGGAATCCCCAAACAGCTAACTTGAAGTTTAGAACCAGTAAGAACCTCTTTTGCAGATTATATTTTGATGTCCCTGCAGTCATATGAAACACAGGAAATCTCAAAAGACTAAAAACTGCAGCAATTGAGTAAAGAAAGCAGTTTTGAGGACTTAATTGCATGGATGATGATAGAAGAGTTTTCATTTTGGAAGAAAGAAATGCTATAAATATTTTTATTATGTTACTTTTTTATTTTTCTAATTCTTCTCAGGTGGGGTAAGATTAACTTTTTCTTTTAAATAAATAGATAAATCAAAGCCAAACATTTTGACCTGAGGTCACAGAAGCTATCTAGTCAGATGTCTTTTCAGCTTGCCTCCAGTTTCAAGTATTTTGGCCTGGAGGGCCAATACGAGTCTAATTAAGAAATTCTGTTTGGTAATACTTCCTTTTATAGGTAGATTGGAAAATAAATTAAATGTATTACCATTGCTATTTTCTCATTTAATTCAGAATTGCTTGAGTCACCATTCTAAGTTTCTCCCCAATCAGTTTTCAAGCCCTAGCTGCACAAATAATGTTGATTTTTTGAGTGATATTTAGATATTCCACTGACTACTAAAATCTAAATCTGATTTTAATAGTATTTCAATGTGGCTGAAATGTAGTTAGCATGAAATAAGATTAAATTAATATTATATACTCTTTAATAGCCAGTAAAACAGGAATCTGAATCTAAGATTGTTCCAGCTTTCTGTCTATAATATATATTTGTATTCATGTAATAAACCTTGCTTAAATATCAGGTTCTAACCACAATTTTAAAGACTACTGAACTACAAACTTATGAGAAAGCAAATTATAAGCTTAGGGAGCTGGGGATTTTGATGCCATTTTAGTAGTTCTAAAGCCTGAGAGTAGGTGGGTTGAGTGTGATTCCAACTTTCTCTGATTATGCAGGAATGATTTGCTGGTACTGCAGATACTTTCTCTTTAGTAACTGTATGTTCTTTAAGGAGTTTCTAGATTCACCTCCAGCTAATGAAAATGCATTCATCATGTTACATCTTATTAAAACTTACACTGGACTCCCTGCTGTATCTAGTTCTTTTAGTTATTCAAAAAAATAAAGAAAAGTGGTTACATTTTTAAGTTAATTTTTAATTTGGAAAAAAAAAAAAAAAGAAACCAACCAAACAACAACAAAAAGTACTTTCAAATGTCCAAAATATCCAAACCAAACCATTTTTATTTCAGAAATATTTGCAAAAAATAACCTGTCACATCCAGAAGGAAATTTGCTAACTTAAATAAGTCCAGACTGGGACCAAATAAGCAGATTGTATTCACTGTGAACAGCAGCCTAAGCCAATTTTTTTAAAATCAGTTTATGTTATTTGATTATATAGAGTAACACATTTACGTTAAAGTACTACTTGTATGCTTATACCATTTTCATGAATGTATTTTCTTATGTTTTTAGTGCCTTTGTGTAAAATTTATGTAGTTAACTAATTAGTAGTCCTTGCCAATGATATTGTGACTCATAACAACAGTGTGAATCAGCAGCTCTGACTATTTCTCCAAAGGGCACTCACGCAGTCCTAAGACCCACATCCCTAAATGTATAAATAAGTAATGTTATAGTTTGATTAACCTTGGACTATTACCTATAGATTGTTATATTTCCCTTTTCTTTCCTTTCTTTGCAGCTAGGATAAATCTGTATCGAAATATCACCTATGGAAAACTGCCACTCTGAAGCAATGACCTGGTTTCCAAAGAGTTCTTACATCTGATTGTTTGACAATTGTCACACTTAGTAAAACTTGAAGTCCTTTTATTCTACATTTTTTATAACAGAGGAATATTCTAGATATTTCCGTAGAATAATCAGCCCCCATACATTAAGTTTCATCATGTTCTTTATCATTTGTGAGATACTGGTTTGAGCCCCGAAGCATGTTTTAATATATCTTCCAGAATATATTTTTAGCAATAACATTTATAACTCTGGAATTTTTGCTCTCTGTGTAAACATGCAATTTCTTTTTACCTCTCACTATTATTTTTTTTTACTTCATTGCTTCCTTGGGCAATAGCTCATGGAGACCAGCTATTGGTATCTTTAAAAAGTATTCACTTTTATTAGTTTTAATTATGTTACTTCATTTAATAGTGTAATTCTCTGGTTTTGTGTTATGGTTCAGGATGAACAATAATTCCCAAAAGACACTCCTTATACAGTATCTTAAACTTTTGCACAAATATTTTAAGCTAATTAATATAGTCCTCAAGTGCTTGTTACTACCTAAATTAAATTTTTTTCAACCTTACCCTCTCCTTTTCATTTTTCTGAACTGACTTGAAGACAAAACTTACAAAATAACAGGTAGGTTATTCTGTATAGACAAGTTGCTTCAAGACTTTAAAGTGTTGGAAAGCCAGAAAAAAATCAGAGACTGTTAATAAAAAATCCAAAATCAGTGGATCTCTAGTCAAACACTAAGCTTGATCCAGACCACTGCAAGAGTAAGCCAAGGATTTTTATTTCACTTAAGTTTTACAGATACCACAACGGGCCCCTTGTCATTACTATCTTGCAGCATCATGACCACAGGCAACCCCTGTCACTACTCACTTTTTCTTGACTTTATAAAGGACTCACGTGTTTTCACAACCAAAGATAGAGTCCTACAACCCCTTGCCAAATAGAACACTTAGAGATTAGATCATTTTATGAACTAAAGACCCTTTTGTTCACTGTTCTGGCTGACTGATGAGCTGTTTATCCTATTTTTTTATGACAACATTTAAAAATATACCTGTAGTACAATCTATGTCCCTAAGGAGCATTTTAAGAAGCTTGTGAGTAGAAAGTACCATATGTGCAAACCACTGCAGTGACTTAAGAAGATTCCTATTGAAGATTCAGTTGGGTTTTTTGAACTGAGAAAATATTTGCGGGTTTTGTTCTGAAACTTACTAAATTGCCTTCATTATGTTTCTGCAGCTAACACAGATGTCTTTTGATATTGTGCTATTCATCTTTTATTAATTATCTACTTAGACATATGAACAGACCATTTGAAAACTATAAGCATTAGCAATCTGAACCCTTCTGTATTGGATATACTGAAAACCTTCCTCTTGACTAAAATGTCCCTCATTAAAAGAAAATATTTAGGTATTGAGACAATATCCGCTGTATTCATAAAGAGCCTAGAGTTGAACTTAATAACTAACTTATTTTTCTAATGGAAATCTATGTGTATGTTGCTTGCATATATTGATGTTGCACACTTGTCTTTCATGGAGAAATTAATTGACTGCTCTAACTAGCAGCAACATTTATATCATCTACATAACATTTCGTATCTATAGCAAAATAGATCTTAACCTTTGGGTTTCTTTTTTCACCTTAGATGGGTTCTTAGACATTTGATTAGGTATGCTACATCAATAAGTCATCTCTACAACTTCCAGATTTTATACAGTATTTTGGGAGACATGCAATGCAATTTAACAGGGTCAATAAACGTTTGAATTCATGGTGTTTTCACTCCACTGGAACTGCTGAAGTTCCTTAATAAAACTCCTGAAACACCCATGTATTTACCGGGGTGGGGAGAGGGGGGAAGCAAAAATCATCTTTATTATGGCTCAAGCCCAGGAAAAAAAAAAAAAGAAATCACCTACTGGAAACCTGTCTCCACAGAATAAAAATGACAAATCAAAACAACACTACTGAACAATAGTGTCGCTCTGTACTGGGTTTGTCTGGGATAGGCTTAAACTTCTTCATAGTAGTTCATATGGTGCCATGTTTCGGATTTGTGACCAAACTAGTGTTGATAATGTAGGGCTGTTTTAGTTACTGCCGAGTGGTGCTTGCACAGTGCCAAGGCTTTTTCTGTTTCTCACTCCGTACCATCAGTGAGCAGGTTGTAGGTGAACAAGGAGCTGGAAGGGAACACAGCTGGGGCAGCTGACCCCAGCTGACCCAAGGGATATACCATATTACATGATGTTGTGCTCAGCAATAGAAGCTGAGGGAAAAAGGAGGAATGGAAGATGGAATTTCAAAGTTATGCCATCTATCTTCCCAAGTCACCATTACTCATGATGGAGCCCTACCTTCTTGGATTTGGCTGATATTTACCTGCCTGCCAATGGTAAACAGTGAATGAACTCCTTTTTATGCTTTGTCTGTGCATGTGGCTTTTGCTTCACCTGTTAAACTGTCTTGATCTCAAAGCAAGTTTCCTCACTTTCACCCTTCCCCTTTCACCTCCCAGGTCCTGCTGGAGGAGAGTGAGAGAGCAGCTGGGTGGGACTGAACTGCCTTAACATACAGCCCTCTTAGGAGTTGTTGTAATATACACTCAGTACAGAAAATATTCTGTCAACCATTGTTTTTTAGATTGTCACACCTGATTCTTTAATCACTGGCCCCTGCTCCCCAAACACAAATTTCTTTCTTTTTCTGAAATCCCTTCTTCAAAGATAAACCTTAAAATACATTTTGATAGGGAGGAAGAAGCCAAAGCTGGTGAGCCAGGCTTCTACCTTTAAATCACATCGGCCTGTCCAAGTAAGAAAGATATGTATGGGAGAAAATTGTGGGTGCATATTATGTTTGCAAATAAGAGAGATTTAGGTTGGTATGTTGATTCAGATATTTTTAAACATAAAAAGCATTTTCAGTAAATGAATTACAGACTGGTTTTAATTATTTTTTCATGCTTACTCACTTAAGCCATTGTCTAACACCACTGATTCTCATTACAAAACATCAGTGTCAGTTATGAGCTTTACCAAAAAACTGGGGGACAAAACCTCCTAAATTCCCCTTTTTTTCTTTTTTATAGCCTCAAGGTTTATGAGTACTTTTAAAGTGGTTTTTTTTCTAGCATCTGAACTTACAGTAAAAAAAAGCAAACCCAGAAACTTCAAAAGTTGTGTTTCCAAGGAAAGAAAAAAAACCAAATATTTTATGTAACTGAAAGAAAATAAATAAGAATGCGAATAAAGAGTTAGATCAAAGGTCCAACTAGTCTGTTATCTTTTCTCTGACACTAGCTATTAAGAACTTCATAAATTATATGACCTGGGTAACCGCACAGTGATTATTCATCAGAAACCTGTAGCTCAGGTGATACTTCTGCATTTTAGAGTCCTCATAGATTTATTCCGTGAATTTGGCCATTTGCATATTCAACCCATTGTAAGATTTTAGCCTCCAAAGCATCCCATGAAAAACCGTTTGACATCTTACTTGCACCTTGTGTAACAAATTCTCTCTTTTTGACTGTTTGGAATTGTTGTTCTCAAAGCTGTATTGTAAATTCATGGTAATTGGCAATGTAGCACCTGTGCAGCACCTGGGGGCAAAGGCAAAAATGACTGGTGAATAATGTGAAATAGTGCTATGATTTGCAGTGGCAGGTGATACGAGTTAAGATTATTAGATGGCAGAGTTGCTCAACTCTTGGTATTACAAAGGAGGAAGATAAGAGAGCCCTTTTGTGTGCCACTTTGTGTGGAAGTCCCCACCCATAGCTGAAGTTACTAAGGAAAAGCTCCTGGATCCCCAGAAAGATCAGATGAAGCAGAGGTGAAGGGGGTGCAGAGGGCATGGTGTGAGAAAACTAACAAGGAGAGAGGGCAAAGGTACCTCACATATCACTGAACTGATTGCAATCCAGCAGTCTGGTAGTGTCCAAGTGTCTGTTGGTCTATTGACACTTCTTGTTATGAGAATAGTATGTATGAATGATGCAACTGAAGTTCTTTATCACTTAGAAGGATAGGCCTGCAGAAGTGAAAGACTGAAGCAATTAAACATATTGAGTAAAGGTCCAGAAGAAATAAGACAGGGGGAGCTGGACAAAGAATAAAGTTAAGGCTATTGAGTATAGATAAAACAAAGAATAAAAACAAAAATAAATACAAGAACAATGATAGAATAAGATGTATCCATTTATGATAGCATTTGAGATATTTCATCCCACAGGTCCATCCAAAAAGAGGTAGAAATCTGAGGGTCTCTTTGGTCTCTTATTTGATAAATGTATCTTTTTTGGTCCCCTTTTTAAGTAGTCTGTGTATGTGCTAGTAATCCATGTAACCCTAGTTATGCAGGAGCATATAATATTAATTTGTCATTTGATGTACCAATAAGGATTTGGGAACATGAAGCTCTGATGTCTTTCACAACTGGACAGCATTTGGTTAATAAGAATACTACTTTACAACCAGATGCATAACAAAGTATTCAAGAGATGCTACTCCTTGCCTGCAAACTCTCCAGTTTTCACATCTACTGGTCCTTGATGAACTACAACTGCATCCCTGGTGTACTACTATATCAAACAATGTAGTTTCCTGACTTTTTGGTTAAAGCTCTCCTCTTGGTGTGGCTCCTGTTTCAAACTAAACAACTAGAGAATGTTCCTGTGAACTGGTTGAAGCTTCTACCCTGCCCTTCCCTCAACTTCTCCTATTTGGTCATGAAAAGGGGCACCAGTCTCTTCCTTTTGTCATGTATTCTGCTGCCATCATGTGGCTATTTCTTTTCACTGACATCAAGATTTATAAAATAACTTGGGTTTGCACCTCCTCTAAATTGTAGGTTCCAAACTCTGTCTTCTTTTTTATCTATAAAACTTGCCTCTAGGAAATATACTCCTTAATTTTCTATACTTTTCAGATTTATTGATAAATGAGGCATCTGGCCAGCGCTTGCACAATAGGCACTTGAGGGGTTTTCTTCTGGAAAAGTTTTTGGGTGAAAACACACATGATTTTCCACAGTGAATAGTAACAGTGAGTGCACATATTATTCTACCGCTCAGTTAGGAACTTTGTTCACAGGATACTTTCCAGTGAGCTGACACACTGTTCATAATGACACCTTGGGTTGCCTCAGGCAAATTCTATTTTTTTCCATATACTGAGTTTGACTTTGATGTCCAATCATTGAAGAAGCCCTCTCAAGATCTATTTCTATCTCTAATCTATATCTAAATCATGTATATAATTTTTTTTTTTTTGGTCCTGAGTTACGTATTTGGGGACAGGAAAGAATTTTTTTCTTTGAGCCTTTTTCCTCTGTTTTTTTGTCTTGAAGGTCTTGTATGAAAGTGAAGATGGTTTAACGGTGAACATTGTGATGCCTCGAGGTTGACAGTTGGACTTGATGATCCTAAAGGTCTTTTCCAACCTTAATGATTTCATGATTCCATGGTTCTAAGGTGTGCTCAGGGTTGAAAACTCTTCCTGGCCTCTAGGATAGATCCTGTAGCTTGTAATATCATCAGTCTTCCCGTGTTTCACAAAACTAATTTAGTAGTTTAATGGGTTTTGGTTTAACTTGGAAATCCCTTCTGGGAAAAGAATAGTCTCCTCATCTGACCAGGCTAAATTGGAGACATAAAAGCTTCAGCAATTTCATTGGACAAGCTCTTCAACTGCTGCTGAATTCTTGCCTGATAATGCCTCTCAGCATACACATAACGCTTGTGCACTACATGCATCCTTGTATTATTTAGAATGCACAGACACCATTCCACTAAGTTTGCTTTACCTGTAATGTCTTTTAAACACATTGCTTTGTGTACTCTGAAAAACTCTATGGAGGATGGGTATGTGGTTGACTTTGAGAATAAAGGACTTCAATGTATTAGTTGTTTTGAAAGAGGTGGAGAATATGGGGGAATTTTCTATGCTTCTGTAGTTGCCAGATTTTTTGCCTTAAGTATCAGATGCAATTTTTGTGTTAACAAATTCTTCTGTGGTGCTTGTAATACATAACATGTCAGTTTTAAAGAGATAAACAATAGTGGTTTAAGCAAATTTTAAGATACATAGGGCAGTCAAAAACAATAGTCCATGCTAACAGAACTAATAGAACTTCAAGCTTCTGCCTAACACACTTGGGTATGCTGTAGTACCTAAGTTTTAATTTATCAGTATGCGTAAATACTGAAAATCTGCTGTTCTTTCTGCCTAGAAGCGTTGCCATCTTGCTGAAGTTGAGCACTGCAGCACCTACCTTATGCCTAACACATCTGGGAATTACAAATTGCCTGACACTCCCCAAGAGCATTGAATGCAGTTCAGATATAGAGGAGGAAGGACACTTTTCATAAAACGGTAAACAGAACTCTATAATCCTTACACATTTCCAATTCCTAGATTTAGATATAATTACCTGTTACTTTACTCCATTTGAGATCTGTGTGACAAGCAGAGTGAGTGTTGCAGGTTAAAGCTGAGATGCCTATTTGTGCTGGTGCAATGCAGGGTTTTTTTTCTTCTATTTGCTTATAACTGTATTATATTCCTTAGGGGCAGAAATTTTCAACATTTTATGTTAGTTTAGGTGGGAACTTGTTTTAAAAGTTTAACATCCCACACTTGTCTGTATATGTCTATGTGCAAGAGCCACATGGAGAAAGAGGATTTGTCCATTTTTCATCAATCAAAAACTGTAATGCAATATCTGAACTAAATTTTGATAAACTGGTATCTTCATAGTGTCAGTCTGCAATCTAAAGCTGAGGGTGAGGAACAAAAATTAAGCTGATGGAATATTAAAACTATATGCATGTAGAGCAAGATTTTTCTTGTTACACTCGGGAATGAGAATATGGCACTCACTAACACATGAGAATTTTGTGGGTTTTTTTCTGCTCAGTTTAAAGTAGTTGCAAGTATTGGCTGCTCTGGGAAATGTTGTAACTTCTCAGATGTTAGCTTCAGAGCAGAGAGAAAACAGAAGCAAGAAAGGGGGGTAATCATGCTCCTGAAATTTAAATTGTAGGCCTCCAAAAACATTTAGGTACCCTTATTAATGCATGCGAAAAGTAGAGATTGTCCCATCTTTTTAACGCCACAATGGTGAACTCTCTCTGACAGGATGACCTAACTTTAGCAAGACAAGAGAGGTTTGTGTGGACAGCATAAGCTTTTAGAGACTGCTGAAGCACTGTGTTTACCTGTGTATTTTGCCTCTGGAGAGCCAAACTTCTGTGCTTCATCCAGAACAAGTATACACTAAACAAGCACGTTACAGGAAACCAACATGTCACACATTTGCTATAAAAGCTGTGGGCAGCATTACAAAAGGGTGAGGAATGGAGCTGTTAGTTTTTAGAACATCTGTTTGGGACACAGATATCTTAAATCATTAATGGTTTTCATCCTGTTTTGTTTTGTTTCATTTGCAACTGCATAATTTGCAATGATGAATCTCTTGATAGTTGGAATCCACCAGTCAAAGGAAATGAAATCTTAGCATCCTGGAGATCACTGAAATTTGATTAATCTGGAGGGATGAGTGTCTTGCTTGACATGGTACTTTACTGAAAAGAAAGCTAAAAAAAGGTAATTTTGAATTGTGTAAATTATTTAGCTTTCTACTAGGAAACAAACTGAAGGAGTAATAAGAAAATGGGAATTTTACTATCACAAACCCCTTAAATCACTGTGTCTTGATAGATCACACACAGATTCTGTAATTACCTCAACTGTGGTATATTAATTTTCTATCAAGATACCTACACAGGGAACATAGCATTATGTTTTCCTGTCTTGGTCATAACTCCTTGGTTATATTTCTTTTTAGGACATTGTATACGAACATAAAACTTTTCTTTCTATTGAAAAGCAATGTGAAGATTAAAAATTTTCTCATTGCTATGGCTGCAGTTAAACAGGAAAGAATTCAAAAGCATTTTAGAACAAAAATGAGAATAGAAGTTGAAGTATTACTGTATTTCAGTTTATTACTATCTTACTATACTATTATTATACTATACTATTACTATATTACAAAAAAAAAATAATTCTCATTACAGTGGTAAAAATACTCAAAATTTGAATTGAAAAAGATGTTTGGCTAAGTTTAAAATCTTTGTATAAAGAGCTGTGTACAGCATGGGGAAGGCAGTAAGCCTAATCCTCAGAAGGGGAAACTCATCTTTTCCTCATCAACTAAGCCACTAATTTACATGGTAGAGGACTGAGGGAATTTCTTTAATGAAGAATGGTTTTGCAGAGGAGAACATGAGTTTCACCCAAATTATTTATTTAAGAGAGAAGTTCAAATACTAATTGAAGTAGATTGTAACACTGCTCTACAGTAGTCCTTGCTGTCTTTATAGATAAGAAAAATAAAGCAGAGGGATCCAAGTTGCTTCACTTCAGCAGATCAGAAAGGTTTGGAAAATCTCAGAATCAAGGCACAGCAGTCCAAGTTTCTAGACGATGATGTCTATATGTGCCCAACTTCCCACTGTAGTCAGTGCAGAACCAGTCTGTGATTGGTGGAGCACAGAAAACAATACAACTGGTCATCAAGTGTACAGCTTACTGCATGTTCCTTTGAACTATATGACCAGGGCAGAATATATTTGCTTAAAAGTTGTTTCCTGTTTTATACTCTCTTGCAATGACACCTCTACACTTTTGACAAACAAAGAGTGGAGGCTTCAGGCTATTCAAACTTTAAACCCAAACTGAATATAGCAGGGAAAGATGTTTTTGTGCTAAGGACTGAGCAATTTAAATCATGCCGTTTTCCTCAAAAAATGAATTTTTTTTTCCTACTGCTTGTGTACCAGAAAAAGAGGTATTATTAAAACATTATGACCAAATATCCACAGGTCTTGGAACTACAAATGTGAACTTAAAAAAGTTCCATAAAATTATAAGACCTACTGCTGTCAGTACAGGCAAGAAAGCCAGCCTTGCATGTCTGAGGCAGCACATTGTCTCTGCAAATGCTTGTGAAACACAGTCCTTTGTGGAGTGTGCTGGAAACCCACAAGAAAAACCTGTCCTCATTGCACTCTTTTCAGAGTTCTCAAAGTTCACATTGTGGATGATGAGCCACCACTTATGACTTAGCATATTATATAAAACATGTTTGATTATAAGGGTATATTCCCACTCCTTCACCAGCACAATGAAAATAGAACAGGAAAAAAGAACTGCATGACTGTTTTATTTACGTAAAGACATGTCATTAAAATTCTTTTGATTTTCCTGAAGGCAATTTTTTTACATTAGTAGGAATACAGATCTGGCCTAATTTCCTATCTGCAAATTAATGAGGATTGGAGATATTTAAATTACAGTCAGTGAACTCAGATATTTAGAAAAAGGAATACTTTGGCAAAAGAGATGTGTGAGGAAAAATACTGCAATGAAGTTGGAAAAGAGAGGAACTTTTTGTGGATCGATTGTATGGCAATTTTCCATATATAATGTTATTTATTTGGAGCAGCAAGTTCAATTAGGTATTGCAGTAGAAATGCAAATGGATGTTTGTCAAAGCTGGGCAGATTTGGATTTTTCTTAAAAGTAAGAAGCTATTTTATTTCTTCTCCTCTTTTTCTTTTATTGTTTTATGTTTTTTCAGTCAGGGTTGCATATCCACCCTAATCTGAACTCTAACGGGCTTCAAATCATTTACTTTAATTCCCCAATAGCATACCGGAAATTATGGCAGAGCTGCACAAAGGAAAGTGAGCTGGTTCCCAGATGCAGTGGGCTGTGAAGGGTAGGAGATGGTGGCCAGTTGCTGAAATTGTGTAACAGGCTGTATCAAGTGTAGCTTCACGTTAACGAGGGCCCCCTCTCTGTCAGCATCAGTGTCTGCAATTTCTCTGTGTTGTGCTCCGTAGGGAGACATGGAGGACACAGGCTGCACAAGCACACTGTTGTATATTGTGCTGCCTGTATGCTCCTTTCTTAGGACACATTCTTGAACCTACTGGAATTCTTTTTTCTTCATTTTTAAAAAATAAAATTGTTCCATTTTTTCCCCTTCTTCCTTACTATTGTTTTCTGAAATATTAGGGAAGGCATGCTTATTGAAACACTGGTAAATTAAAGCCTACAAATATTTGAAGTTAGACATCTCTGACTTTTTTATGTTACAAATTTTCAGTTTGATAAAGAAAGCTTAAACCTTTGATCAAAAAAGATAAGTCTTTCTGTAATATTGATTTTGATTATTTCTTCCAGTTGCTAATTGTATTCATTTAATTTCTAAATCATATCTACTGTGTGAGCATATAGAGTATTTAGTTTCCTTGATACTTTTTTCTCTAGCATTTTAGAGCAGTACCTTGCTGACAGCCCATTTCACACAGTCCAATGTTCTACCATTATATTCATCATGCAAAATAATTGCTACATTCTTGGAAACTGACTGCAAAGAAATGATTGATCAAGTGAAGCTTGAGAACTGAGTTGGAAAGCAGAGAAGTGACGTCAGATGAAGAAAGTGGGTAAGATAACTTTTATTGTGCATGCAAAAAATAAACTTATTTGAAATTTTTCAAACTCTGAGTTTCTGCCCAAGGGTCTTGCTGATGGCTGACCCCATTTCCTGCAGTATCCTGTGCTGTCAGGCAGTTACTCAAGCATCCAGTTTGCCACAGTGGCAAAGCTGAATTAATTTGACTGGAAACCTAAAAGCCCTGTGGGTAAAAAAGGGATAAGTCTCTGGCAAGACACAAAAGGTCCTCCTCAGACACGAGTTCCAGCCCATGTCTTCTACAGATTTAATGGAAGTCCTGCCATGGACAACAAGGCACGTGTGGACACTTATTGTTTGCATACACTGAATCAGTGACTTCTGCCAAAGTTGACACAAAGCACTGTGTTATAACCTCTGTGAAGATATGATGCTGCTTCAGTGCACAGGTCTGGAGTAGAGGTTCTCTTGAGGTCTAAATTTCTCTTATACAATATATTGTTTGTCTCCATGCAGGTTTTATTCACCTGATCCCTAAAAAGGTGTAGTGCAGCATCCCAGTATTGGCAGGCGAGAAGGCTTTTTTATTGAAACCATCCAAGGAAGCTGGCAGCGTTTCTCAGTCTTTAGCAGTGAACTCTCACTAATTAACTGTGACCTTTGCTGCTGATGTCACGTAGCAGAAAGGTTATGTGTACATATTAAGATCAGCAGAAAGACTGGTTGGAAAGGATTTTTTGACCAATATGTACTCTACTTGCCAATATCAGCCTACCAACATAAAAAGAAAATGAAAATAAACCTTTGTAAAGAGCATCCCTTTCCAGACTTGGTCTTAAATCCAGGTTGGTTCTTACAACTCTTTTCATGTGTCAAACTGGTGTAACACACTTACCTGGCAACCTCTATTAGAGAATTAATTTGAAAACTACCCCAGTAATATTACTATATAGTTACTGCATGCTACAAATGTTAATGTAAGGTAAAATAATAATTAAAGAAATTAAATTTGTATGATTGAGCTTGGTATCTTTGTCACTTTCAGCTGTGGAAACTTAAACTCAGTTTCTTATTAAGACCTAATAGTATCAAGGCAGTAAGACAGCAGGGAGAATGAGTAAGGGGAAATTAATGCAAAAATGCTCTGTTGTATTCAAGAAGAATTTACCAGGAAAATCCTAAAATTTCTCTAGAGATAAGTTGAGCAAGCAAGAATGCTTTTACAGATGAAATAGTTTTTTATATCTTTCAGGAAAAATTCTTCTCAAAACCCATAAATAATTATGAAATGAAACCAAATGCTACGAAGTTCACTAAGATTTGGGGAACAACCTTTTAAAGTCTATTTAGATAATGTCTGGCAATAAAATAACCACAACTGTAGTCACAGTTCCCAGACATTGAATTAGTTATATTTTTTAATTTAATTTTTAAAATAAACTTTCATAGGCATGTTATCTCTGATTCCCTAAAGCTTTCAAAGTCATGCCTACATCCATCTTTACCTGGGGAAGTTCAGTTAAAGTCACTTATAATGCATCACTTTATCCTGGTGACAAAGCATCATTAATTGTTTGGAAAAAGCAAAAACTGACTTTCAAGTGTCATGGGAAATTACAATATATTGAACTGTAAACACTGCTAAGTGGAGGCAATAACATGCCCAGAGGATTCAAGAGGGATCAAGGTACTGAGAAGAAAGAATAAGCTTATTTCTGCAAACTGCTTCATTGTGCAGCAACTCTGAGACCCAGTACACCAAAAGGTATCCTAGAGAGCTATGCAGAGTAAAGCCTGTGAGGAGAGCAGCCACAAGGCACATCTCCTGCCTGTACAGGCAGTTAATCACAGAGCTCAGAGGGGCTGATACTCTCCCCATTCTCTCTAAGGCACCTGAACGAAGTGTATTTCGGAAATGTCAGTTTGAAGCTTCGTCACAAATAAAAATGCAATTTCAATGAATCTATGGATTTTGTTAACCTTGGGTCTCAGTCTTCCAGCTAACAGATTTTTGGCATATATTTCAAGATACTTGTCTTACTTCAAACACTTTAATTCCTCCTATATAGAATTGGATGGATAGTAAAACATACTTTAGAAAAGCTAAGAAACTGATGCTTCATTTTAGATATAAATCCTACTTTTGTTAAAGGGATTCACTATAATAGGTCAACTAGTACTTAATATTTGTAGTTCTTGAGTCGCTTAGTGAGGCAAATGGTAGTTAGAGCTTGGATGATCACTCTTCACCAGCAGCTGGTCTCCCTTACCACCTGATATTTCTTATTAAATTGTAGTTCCCTGTATTTCACCAAAATGAGTTGCAGTTTTTATCCTATATTTACCTCATGTCCTGTAGTCAGCTCATTGTGACACTGCACAAAAGGAGAGTGAGGGAAGCAGCTGTGATATCTGTGCTCTTCAGTGCAGACAACATATTTGCAAGCAATTACTTTTCAGCATCTTTTCTGAGTTCATGTCCTCAATGCTCATCAGAGATGGCAAATTAATTAATATACTGGGTAGTATAATGTGATAAGAAACAGACTACCTTCAAAACTATGACTCAGTTTTGGAGCTTTAAAAGTTATTTCCCTTCCCTTTTTTTTTTTTTT